>NC_041358.1:25844204-26015232 GCF_900634415.1 Cottoperca gobio
CCGCTGTAGTCTCTGTTAGTGAGCAGATAGGACAGACAGAAGTTGCCCCAGTTGTTCTCAGAGTACAGACTCAACAGTTTCTCGGGCCCGATGTACAGCGGGTACAGAGGATCGTTCTTATCCTCCTCCGTCATCACCTGGAGAGAGACACGCAGACACACTGTTGGATCTAAGATCCGAGCTCACTCGACATTAAGGTCCAGTATCGTTTAAAAATGTACGATACGAGAACCTGATACTAATAGATAGATACTTCATTTGATGCCTTTTTTCCTAGATCTGGGTACAAAGGGTTGGTACTGGGTTATTTCGGTCAATACCTTAAGAATATTAAGTACTGACAGCCAGCACTACTTAACAAACAGGGACCAACACACAGCTCTAAGCTGAGCGTCTGTCTGTCATTTTCTCACCAGTAGAAGAAGACATACAGACACTATCTGAGCCTGATGCATCATCTCAATTATCTCAAGGTCTTCACTTATTATTACAGTGTTATAAGAGTATAATGTGTGAAAGTCAAGATGAGTTATCAGAGACATGCATCTGAAGTGCGTCACTCTAATGTGGCACAATCGTGTCGTCTGAGAGCAGAAGGATCTTACATTGAGCGATTTCACTTTGAAGTTAATCAGCTTGATCCCATCGAAGTCCACCTTGTCGTAGATGTCATTCACAGCTCGCATGTAGGAGGCGACCTGAGAACAACAAACATTTATGTGAGGAAACATTAACAACAGCTGGGTGATTGAGGTTTACGTGACCCTGAGAGACTAAAGAACATGATATCTTCTTTGCACATATGCAACATTTAGAGAAATATAATGCAAAGAAATAAAACACAAACAAACACATCCACCAATTTGTTGTGAATTTCTTCTTCATTGCGATGTGTTTTCTGTGTTTTCAGGGCGACCGTAGCTCCAAAAGACGATACAATGACAAACACAAAACAATGTTTCACACTAGATTTAACATTTCATCCTTTAGACCAGGTTTGTAAAACTCAATTTCACTAAGCTCCACACTTGGAAGTGAGAATCACATTAAGGGCATCAATGTTGGCAAGATATTTAGAAAACAAAGCCTATTTCCAGACACCTGACATCTTCTCTTTGATGCAAGGTCATCAATTCTTCTCCAGCTAAAACTAAATTGATATGCGGGCCAGATCCAAATATGCGAGGGGGGGCTGCACTACACCTACCCGATACGTTAAGTAGATTCAATGTTAATGTTATCGTCGTGTTATCATGATTTATAAATGGACCATGTGAGGTAATCTGTATAGTGAGGCAGGGCGGGTGGCACAGCCGGTCACACGTTCAGATTTGCACGTGGAAACCATGTGAAGGTCTGAGTCTCTACAACAGGAGCATGAACACACAGTGGTGCATGCTGGACATTTCCATAAATATACATTTTGACACCTTTGACGCAGGAGACACTGAAACCAGCAGTGATTGACAGCAGCATTTAGATGTCATCACGGCTACAGTACTGTACAAACTGTACAGTCTGGCACTGAACCAGTGAACAACGAGTGTGTGTGTGTTTAAGGTGAGGAGGTGTTGAGAGGACGGGCAGCAGGAGGAAGGCTGGAGGGGATAATAGTGCGGCCACAAAAAATCATCTAAGGACAGACTTACTTACTCAATAACTGTCCATGATGGAGACTTAATTAATAAAAGCAGAGCCTGGATCAGATGCTGAGAACATCAATCTAAAATAATGAGATTAAACATCTGTGTCAACTATGGAATGTAATAACAAATACTGTTTATTGTTTTTAATTCAGAGGATGTTACAAAGGTGTTTATGTCCAAGTTATGTGAAGGATTGCATCTCGTGTGTCCTCTGACCCCGAAGACAGACTGTTATCTTTCTCACTGCACTGACGCAACGCAGGCGCCAGCAGGAGAGTCGCTCTTAGCCCAGTGTGTCGCTCTGAGTTCACCGCAGGTCAGCCGACCTCCGTTTAGTCCAGGAAATCAGAAATGCATTCTTCAACAACATTTTGCATTTGTTAATTCAGGATTGTGTCCCACTTGAGGTACTGCTTGTTCAACCGCGTGGACTCTCGGCTCCGTGCCAGGCCTTAACACCTGGCACGGAGCCTTATTTGGCTCAAAGTGCTACTGAGTACCTCCTCCCTACTGCTGCCATGTGACAGCTGTGTGCGTCCGTGCAGGCGCACACAGCGCATGTGGCGCTTTATTCAGCCTCACAGCAGCACCAGCTTGCTCCTTTTCTTTAGTATTGTTGAATATCTCAATGGTAAATAATGCACTACCTCAAAACAAATAGTTTTAGATGTAATTAGATGTAATTAGATGTCATTAGATGTCATTAAATGTTGCTCGTTAGAGGAAAACCGGCCAGAAAATGTTTTAATCATGATCAAAATGGTGTCTTTGTCCAGTAAGTGGCTCCTTTAATCTGAGATAAACATACAAACACATGATGTATTTGATAAGTCTAGTGCCAAATGACGCTACTGGCATATAGTTTCACTTGTTTTTTTTATCAAGATAAGATTGAAGGACTGAATTACATCAGGTGAACTTTGATTGCGTCACCATGTACTCAGTACTGTGCATTCAGAGACAGATTTGTAAACAAAGCATGCTCAGCTCAGGATGTCCTGTTGTGATGCTCCAGAGTACATTGTGTACTCGGGCAGCTCAAGTATCAGCAGCATCGAAGTGCTTCTCTCTGAAGGGGCTGACACACGGCTTCAGCCTTTTCTTTGTATTGAATCACGCATCACTTCAAACCTCAGTCACTTCTATTTTTAGTAGCTAAAGCGGGAATAAGTGTTTCACTTTTGACTCCCGGCAGAAGCCTTGTTACTTCACTAAAGAAACAAGATGTGGGTTCTGCTTCGGCCCGTGCTGCAGCCTTCCACCAAGTTTCATGAACATCGAAAACACAACCTCCTTGGTGCAGGTAACGATGTTTAAAGACTGAGCTGGTCACCTGAGCCAAGACGGCCTCAACAGACTTGAACTTCTTGTAGTAGAGGTGGTCGGCATGGAGGTGCAGCAGGCAGCTGGTCTTTGACTCGTCGACTGTTCTCCTCCACCGGCTGGCGGGGGCCTCCTGTAGGTCAAATTGCAGAAACACGAAAAAGGATGAATTACACCTCAACAGAATTTAAAGGGATTCAGAAATGAACCACCAGCATGTACTTTAACCTCTGCTTAGATTAACATTCATCCTCATTTTGCAGGTGAACATTCATGAAACCTTCCTGTAAATCAAAAGAGGATGTCAGGGTAACTGGGACACCGTACGCCCCAGTGGGAGAAGGAACATGAACACAGCATTTACACTCTAATAGGAACAACATCTGTTCAGATCATTTCATAATCAAACAGTGGAAATGATCTCCACCGGCAGGTATGTTGTTATAAATGGATCCATACTAATGTTCCAACATGTATTGTTGACAATGAACACTGGGATTTCAACCTAGTAGGTCAAAAGTCAACAATAAATAGAGAACCCAAGGGGGAGATTAACTAAATAGAGTTGGCAGATGTGTATTTCATCATCGTAGTAAAGGTCGTCTGGGTTTGGATGTACCTTAAGAAGCGT
The DNA here is from genome assembly GCF_900634415.1 of Cottoperca gobio. NCBI lineage: Eukaryota > Metazoa > Chordata > Actinopteri > Perciformes > Bovichtidae > Cottoperca > Cottoperca gobio. The sequence continues at coordinate 25,847,805 of NC_041358.1, forward strand.
TTTCTGTCACAGCATCCTGCAGGAAGTGAATGTTGTGTTTGGATCTTGGTGACTCAACAGGCTAAATAAAAGTTACCAAACAAATCAAAGCGCTCATAAATAAATACATATTTACTTATTAATCAGACACACTGGTCAATCCCCTTCAAGGAATGTTTCTGGGTGAGGAGTTAATTGGTTATTAATGGCATTGCAGGAGGACAGAAGAAGAAAGCGAGGATGAGTGTTTGTGTGTGTGACACCTGGTCTGTCATACCTCATCAGGTCTGAGACTCTGGGCGAGGACGTTCAGATGTTCTGCACCACAGAATCCATCAAGGCCAATTCTCATGGCTGGTAGGACTGCACAAACACAAACAAGGGATGAAAGCAGAGATATTGATATGATCACAACTCTTCTTTGTCATCCGGCTGTTGTCACGCCCGGTTCGAAGCCCCACGACGAATAGAGAAAGAGACACCAAAAGTGCATTTACCATAAAACTGCGATTAATCCACCGGGGATTTTATTTGCTCACTGAACTCAACCGGCGTCGATCTGGGACAGGCCTTTAAAAACCTTTTGCACAAAAACTCTTTCTCAGCAGAAATGCTACGAAAGCCTTCGGCAGCAGGCACGCCGAAAAGGAAAGATGTGAGAAAAGTGGGGACAGTTCTATTTTGTTGAAAACAAGCATACCTTACAGCACAACGCAGGAAGATAAAGTATTGTTTACGTCGGTTAAAGTGCGGATTAAGTTTTATAAAAAAACCGATTCTTTTGTTTGGTGAACCCTGACGAACTTAAGGAATATAAATGATAAGAAACTCATATTCAGACTTTACGGCCGCTTCAAAGGTAGGTTTCTTTCAGTCTCTCTTGTTTACGATGCAGGGAAATGTGAATGAACTTTTCCTAATCATGGTTTCCTTAAAATGAACTGAAAGATTGAGTTGTCGAGAATCTGATAACGTTGTGGAACATGTCAATATTGACAAAAGTTACTGACAAGTGAAATTGCAAAAAAGAGATGAGACGTGCATGTCACAGAGTGTCTGAGAGGACTGAGGTGGTGAAACCCACAGACAACACAGTCACCAGTACATTTGTCCTTAAACATCTTCTCTTTTATGACACTTTCATGACTCTGATGTGGGCGCACGTGTGGGCGTACAGTCCCAACCAATATTATTATTATTACTCAATCATAATAAATAATTAAACCGAGATTAAACAACGTTTGAGTAAACAGAACATTGTTGATGATAAAACTCAAATAAACACACAAGTGATCTTTGAAAAGATGATTAATTTGCTCTGAAACTGTAACTGTGTGTGAGTTTAACCAGGAGTATTGATCGGGGGACGAAATGTTGATTGAAACATCCCAGGAATCACAGATATTATCTAGAGTTACGAGAATCGCCCATGCACTTTGGTCAAATGTGGCCAATATTGGGCAAATAGGGTCATGATCAGATAGGACACCATGTCAAATCAATAAAGAGATTTGAATTAAGAGCATTTGTGTTCAGATGTTTTCTGATGTCTTTCCTGACACTTCAAGGTCCTTTAAACATAGTAAGTCTTCACGTTTGAAAGGAAGTAAAGACACTGTGGTCATGTGACTTTTATTGCTTTACAACACAGAAAAGATGGCTTGTTTCCTGAAGGCTAAGTTTACTACTATCTGGATTTAAGATACAAAAGTCCACTTTCACATGCTGTGCAATCCAGTGACAAAGAAAAAGTGATGAGTCACAATGAATACATATCAGGTTGTTGTACTGAGGCCATCAAACTGAAAACTTGAGTGACTGTAAACATTTGTAATATGTCTTGCTTAAACTATGCTTTCTTCTACAGAACAATTCAAACAATTAAGTGCAGATATCCATTTAAATCGGCTCCTTAGTGATCAGCACGTCAAGCACCCTCATATCCTCAGATAGCTTTATAAATAGAGGATCCACATTTGGAAATCAGCGCTGTGGTCTTGAACAGGAGCCACGCGGCAGCCTGTGGAAAACGCTGCGATAGCTGCTGGTTGGATTTCACCCTGTGATTTGCAACACCCCTGGGACGTCGGCCTCGTTGCAGTCGAGGGAGGCATTTCATTTGCATATGTTGGCTCGTCGTGTTGCACTGGCAAAGACGTGGAATTCCACACAAATGTAAGCAGCCAAAAGGACTTTATTGCAACAGAGTGTATTAAGTTCATAGTCAGGAACTGTGGAACTAGAGAAAAGGATGTAATGTAGTGTAAAGTACACTGCTGCTAAATGTTTCAGAATAATGACAACAATAGGCTACTCCAGCTACATTCATAAGGACAACAATGGGGCTTTGGATTCCCCAATTTACAGTAGAGTCAAATGACATTAATCACTTTCACATGTCATTTGCAGTAATATGAGAGTGGCAGAATTAGGCAATGTGACCCATATGTACAGCGTGTGCACGTGTATGAATGTGCGTGTGCAACATCTCCCTGGTTCAGACATGGACCAACAGTGAGCGACAGGCAACACATGATTGGATCACACCATCCTACGACAGTCCTGCAGCCAATCACAAGCCAGTCATTCGTTCTCTACAAGGCATGAGTGGGAGTGGGCTGTGGGGGTGGAGGTGGAGGTGGAGGTGGAGGCCTAAATGCCGGGCGTCGACCCACTGACGTAATTAATTCCAGACCTTTCTACTGGCCCCTGTTCTCCCTCTCTCAGTCTGTTTCTGTGTCTCTTCCTTCTCCATCGTACTGCATGAGATACATGTTTCTGGCCTGTGTCGCTCACAAACTCTCAGTGCAAGACTTGACTGGAGAAGAAACCGATTTCCCCAATGAACAATCAGTGTCACATTTCAGCAGCTGTTCAAGTTGAAACCAGTTCAACTGTGAAGAGTAATGTAAAAGACAAACATTTAAACCACAGCCTGCTGATGTTCATTCCAGCTTTGATTATATAACAGTGACAGAATCTTTGAGCAACACAAAATCCCAATCTCTCTACACAACCATATATCAACACTACGTCTTCAGCCTTTAACTCTTGCTCTTGGGCTTCACACGTACTAGTGCAGTGTTCGTTCAGGCTGCAGTCAACGCATCCAAACACTCCCATGAGCAGTTTATGTCAAAGCAACCATTAAATATGTATGCTCCAAGTTTGATGAATGATTTTGAAGAAAGTCACATGGAGACATTTTCTTTTAAAGGGCTGGGCACCTTTTTGGCCGCTCTTGGCACCTGTACTGTAACGGTACGTAAAAACACACACACACACACACACACACACACACACACACACACACACACACACACACACACACACACACACACACACACACTTGCAGTTTGGTTTCTTTGGAGCAGGCAAAAAGCTGGCATAAAATATTGCATTTATATTTGCAATAGCTGCGACCACGTAGGCACATGCATCCACACAAAGACACACAACCTCACAAACACTTTACTACAGAGTGCAATGATGCCTCCCACAAGGGTTAATGAGTTTGGCCATGGTACGTGAATCTGTTTAGAAGTTTTGTGCCTTTTTGTTATAGGTCACTGCCACACAAATAGTTCTTAGGGCAAAAACTGTGGTTGCTAAAGGGTGGGGAAATGTCTTGTGTTTTGCTGGTCGCAGCTAAAAATGCATCGAGTGTTGAAATGCGTCTTTTAAAAGCCTGATATGTCGACTGCAGTGGGACATTTTTGCCAGTCATTGCCTCAGGAGTGACCCTTTGGTCAGGCTAAGTGCCCTCAAGTGGTTACTTTAAGTGCAAAAAAACCCTAAACCTAAATAGAACACAACTCTAAACTCTGTGTGTCATAGACGTTTCCCCCCGGCCCATGAGAGAGTCAGTGCACACCACTCCTCAGGAACACATGTTCATTGCTTTGGATTAAACCTCTGATATATTTAAACACAGGGTTTAAGAGATCTTACACATAACATGATTCACACGCTTGGTGGGAGATTTTCTGCTTAGTCCAGATTTTCTGCTTTATGTAGTCAAGATATCCCATATAAACCCACATCCTCCCAATTTAAGCAAGTGATGAAACCTCTATAGAAATAAATCTGCTTTCCACGTGGTCGGGTACTGTATGGCTATCTGTTCGGGAACAATCACGCGATCTCGCAACTGTAACAGCTGTTTCTTTATTGCTGCAACACAGAAAGTTCAGCTAGTTTTCCAAAGAGATATTTCTTAAATCCTCCATCCTTGTATAATGTTATTTGGCAATTAATACCATGAAGAAATAGATGTGTTTTTTTAGAATCAGTTAGATAATTGTTAACCTGAAGATTAGACAGATTTGCATGATTTATATCTTAATAAAAGTTCAATGAAATGTATTCATGTCCCTTAAATGCATGTTAGTAACTCAGCATCTGACGCACCATCCCCGGAGGTTCTGTGTCTCTCATGTGGCAGGTTTCCACGAGTAAAGGTTACGTCTGGCTGCGCCTGCTGGTCCTGCCTGACGTCCACGTTAATATTTCTTTTTTTGGAGGCACCGGGAAGCTTTTGTGACATCCTCCTGGATCCATCTTTTTCATATTTGATCACATCATGTTGTAATTTTACGATGTTGTTTATCCTGTACACACGACATCTATTGCACGTCTGTCCGTCCTGGGAGAGGGATCCCTATTCAGTTGCTCTCCCTGAGGTTTCTAACATTTTCCCCCTTTGATTGTGTGATTTGTCTCCTTGTGCCTAAGTCTAAGGACAGACGGAGTCATATGCTGTACAGTCTGTAAAGCACACTGAGACAAATGTGTCATTTGTGATTCTGGGCTTTATGAATACATTTGATTTGATTTGAAAATCACAAACTACTTCCTGTGTAAAATCACTTTCAGTTTGAAGCAACAATTAACAGCCCTGGCGTTAAACATTAAGAGATTTCCAGTGATATTTAAAGGATCTGTGTTACACTTGATTTATCTCCAGGAAGTACGAGGTTAATAGTTACCCATCTTACATGCTGAACTTCAAAGAGAAGGTCACATAAATCACACACACACACACACACACACACACACACACACACACACACACACACACACACACACACACGTACACACAGAAACAGAGACACATATGGAACGAATTAAGGCCATTTCAGACACACCCCGACAGCGGCACCACTGCGCTCTGAAAACATATTATTTCCACAATTATTTTTCGCTGCGTCAGGGGAATAAATAAAAATCGGATAAATAAACAGCTTCATATTTCTATGAGAATCGACCCAGTGGTGTTTTAGACACATCGGAGGATATTCCTGTACTACTCGTCATGTGTGACGTCATAATAGGGTTCCTCATATGTGTGCCCTTTATCATTCAAAATGTAGAATGCTACCTTTAATTTTTCAAAAGTATTTATTTCCAAGCAGATGGTGATTGTGACCAGGTATCCTGATGTCATTACATTGTATTTGTTTCATAATAGTCGACCTGGACCATCCTCTGTGTCACATATCTTAGAGATCTCCCAACATCCTTTATCCCAGCGGGGGGGAAAAGGGCCATGAATAACCTTTGTTGCCATCACACGACAACCGCAGGAAGTGGAAATAAATACAGGTGTGGAAGCATTATGTCAGCCCCCGCGTGTCCTAATTTACCACTTGTAGGAAAGCATTGATTGTTTAATGAATTATCATATGCCAAATCTTTTACAGTTTCCTGCAGATATGCAGGCGCGTAAATGAAAGAACAGGATGTTGTCAGCGGCAACGTTATCTCATGTTAATGTTGCAACAGTTATGAAAGGGGTTGAAGAAATGGCGGGAGGTTGTCGGGAGGGAGGCAGCCAGAGAGTCTGTGTAGACTTAAGAACAAACTGAAGGGGGGGGGGGGGGGTTTGGCGCAGTCTGCATGTTTTTAGGAAAATGCTTTCTTGGAAATAATCTTATTCCCATGCAAATGTGAATGGGTTGCCAGTAAAACACACGCAGATAGAAATACAACTGCACGTACACATTGACACACACACAACACTTTGACAGCTTTCTCTGATGACTGCCATCTGGCCTAACCAAAAGCTGACACAAGCATAAGCCAACTGAGAGTTTGTTTTAAACGCCTTCAAACTTTGCAAGATCCTCTACATGCTCCTCTTTTTTCTCTCCTTTCCCTTTAGAAACTCATATCCTTCTCCTGCCTGTACTTTACCCCTCCTCCTCCTCTTCTTCATACCTTTCTTGTTACTCTAGTCCCCATCTCTCCTCCAACTTCTTCAGAAATCACACCATCTATAGTTTATCTTTTCTTTGTCCTGTGCCAACACCCCTATACAGCTCTAAATAGATTCTAAGTAACCACAGTTTGTGCTAGAGCTTGATGCTGCCGATACTGTACAGACAGTGTATGAGTATTGAGCAATGAGAATTAGTAACAGAAGGAAAATACATAGTTCCTTATTCCGCGAAACTGCCAAGAGGGTCATGAATCAAACTGTTGGGGGAAATCTACTGTGAAAAGACATTTCTTGTTGAGTTCTTGCCATCATCACAAAATGGCCAGGAAAAGCAGCTGAGGTTATGGGGTGTTTGGATCATTTCGTTCTGCAGATGCACAAGCTTCAGAGTTTTTCATCCTGGACACTGGGGGCAGTTATAAAATATATGTGAAAACTGTATTTCTTAGGTTGAAAACCAAAGGTAGTCTTACCCATGTCATCCTCGTGGTAGATGATAGAGTGGTGATCTGTTTGGCTGCTGGTGTATCTTTGTACTGGCTCTACGTGATAGGTCCCGTTGTCTGTATGGATGGTTCCCTCAAACTGACCCTGTAACACCGAGCCATAACAGGCTGAACCATGTTCACCTGCAGGACCAGGTCAAGACCAGGACAAGATAACATGTCAGAAATAACTGAGGCACAGAGACAGACAGACAGAATAAATAGATAAGATATGGAGAGAAACTTAAAAATGAATCACAGGTAAACTGTTCCCAGCTCTAGTGGGCAGAATATCCCTGTCATACCCACCCTCTAGTGTTCCTGAATATATGTGGGAGAGGTCAGCCAATGTAGAAACATTTTTCCTGAACACCATGAAATCTTCGGAAAATGCTGCTGCGTTGCGTTTCAAATGCAGACGGAACGTTCTGCAGCAAACACAAACACAAACAGCTCACAGAAGTAGTCAAAGCTTTGTAGTGTAGTAGAAGGTATGTAGATCTGCAAACAGCAGACAAATATGGATAATTCATTGTTGACATGTGGTTTAAGAACAGGAATAAAGAGTAGAAACAGAAGAATACTATACATTTAGCCAGACTGTGTGTGCTTAATTAAGAGGGCTTTTGAAACAGTTGCCATGGTTAGATAAATATGAAGTTACCTGTGGAAAGCAGTAAAGTCTAGCTGCAGTGTGTATTCCTGAGGGTGTGAGGCTCTCCTGGCTCTCAGGTGCTTCCTGTGAAGGTCCTCCCTGTCGTATGACAAGCCCTCGTAATGCTTTATATATGGACTGATGCCACTCACAGCACCTGACACAAGGGAAGATACTCAAGTCACTTCACAGAGCTTCACACTTCACAGGAAAAACCAGACGAAGATCTCCACCATCACCTTTTATTAAGGGAACCAATCACTGAAGCACCTCAAATCATAAAATCAGCCTATATGCAGATGACATATTGTTATACTTCTGAGATTCTTGCATGTTATTGTAATAGATATTAATCTTAATCAACAAGGATGTCCACTTTCACCTTTTATTAAGGGAACCAATCACTGAAGCACCTCAAATCATTAAAATCAGCCTATATGCAGATGACATATTGTTATTCTTACGAGATTTGTTCACGTTATTGCAAGAGAAAATTGAACATATACATTGAACAATAAACTGAAACATGAATACTCCTTCAATCTGAAGATGCTTGGATTTATTCAGCACAGCATTAAATCAGGTTAGTCACTAATTTGGTAAAGATTGAGGCCAGTGATAAAAAAACAACATCTTGTTGACCTATTTTATTGATGTTCACTTATTTATTAACTCTTTTATTGCTTTGTTTTTTATTATAAATCAACAAGTTGTACTAAGAGTAATATTAGAAACAACACACCAATAAATGTCAATATTGATTATTTGTGTGAGACAGAACCAGTGTAAAACCTGAGTTTTGTTATTTAGGAAATCATTTTTGGCATAAAATATGAAAAATCGCAGCCTATTTTGCAGTCATACTTATGATATTCCATGTGATTCTTCATTACTTCTTTTAGATCCTCGCATATTTACTGCAAAATGAAAATTGAAAGCATATACTTGATTTTGATGTTTAATATCACACATGTAAAAGCTTAATTGAACTGGCAATCTTTTAGTTTTTTTGTTTATCTGTGACAAATGTTAAAACAATATTCAGATTGGCATGAGATTTGGTGAGCACATTCATGTTGCCAATGGAAACTAATCAACTGAAAAAGAATTTGTGATTTTACCCCCTTGCCATCGTCAGACCAAATTTGGACTGCCCTTATACTGTATGACTCATGACTGGTATTGAGTGTTGACTGTGAAAGAGCTGACTAACTGGAGAAAGACTTGGAAGAGGCTTGTACTTTCCTGTACAAGCTGTTATTACTTAATTACTGTTGCCCCTCCTGGGTGAATCACACTTACTTAAACCCTTAATAAACGCGTTTACCCCATTTCTCCCAACTAAGTAAGCCAAACATTACGTCTACATCACTCGAAGGTTTTGCATGAATGCTGCTGTTTGCAGCTTTCCTGACAGCGCAGGTTTAGACATGTCTGAGCTCAGAAGAGGCCAGTCCACCACAGAATGCTAAAACTGCATATTCATACAAACACACACACACACACACACACACACACACACGCACACACACACGCACACGCACACACACACACACACACACACACACACACACACACACACACACACACACATACACACACACACACACACACATACACACACACACACACACACACACACACACACACACACACACATACGCACACACACACACACACATACACACACACACACACACACATACACACACACATACACACACACACACACACACACACACACACACACACACACCCACATACACACACACACACTAATCTGCCCACTCCTCCACCACACTACCTGTAATCCGTTCGCGGCAGGCGACCAACAGCAGCAGCAGCCAGTAGTGTTGAACACCCATGGTCTCCTCATTGGTGTGTTTTTGTTTTCTTGCCCTTTCACTGTTTTTTCTTTCTCCTCCTTCGCTCACACACGTCTCTCTTATTCATCCCTTCTGACTTTACCTTTCTCTTCAGCAGCCTCGTACCTGTAGTCTTCCCACACTGGAATGAGCCAGAGGAGATACGCTCACTGACAGTAGAGAGGCATATTCAGACTTGTTTGCTAGCATGTTTATAAGTAGTAGGAGGATTACTTACTGAAATTGAGCGGTGAATATAGAAATAATCCAAAGTATTAAACCCAGAAGTTGCTCAGTGGCCAACAGTACAATACAGTAGTAATGTCGGACAACAGAATATTTAATTAAAAACTTACTTGTTGTTTATGGATAAAAGTTAGTCGACTTCTACAGCCATGCTCGTAACCCTGTAAAGCTGGGCACAGCTATGCTTTGAGCTAAATGCTAATGTCAGCATGCCAGTGTGACAATGCTAACATCATTATATTTGGCGGAAACAATGTTCACTTTGTTCACCATATTTTATCACATTAGCACGCTTACATTTGCTAATTACCATTAAACACAAAGTGCCGCTGAGGCTGATCGGAATAGAACATTTATACCTTATGATTGCACTCGATGAAAAGTTTATGAACAGTTCATTCTGAAGGGGATCATTTATTTTTTTGCATCGATCAAATAGCCGTTTGAGACATTAAACTTAAAACCACAAATGTCAGAGGACAAGTCTGAGGATCACTAAAGTTGTGATCATGGCAAAATTTGGCATGGCAACAGTTGTTGAGATATTTCGTTCTGGACCAAAGTGGTTGACTGACTCTCGAGCCAGAAAAAAGAACTTGCATTAGCGCGTCATTGATAATAAATGCTAAACTTTGAACTTTGTTTCGTTTTCTCTATTTCCTGACAAAACAATGGCCTCCTACAGGTCTTATTATAGGCTATTGTGTGGTAAAGAAAGTCCTAAAATGGTTCCAAATATGAGAAGAAAGCAAGCATTGGTATGACTCACACTGTGTCAGAGGTATTTTGTCGGTATTTTAAGTGGGACAGTTTTAGGTTATTTTGAGGAACAATAACATCTCAAGAGGAAATGGGACAACATTTGACCTGGAAATGAGAAAAATTAAAGCAAAGGTTTTGCTTCTTAAAATAAAGCCACCCTGATGAATGTATTTCTGGATGGATGAACGGTTTCCTGAACATGAAATTGAAGAGAAAATAGTACATCATTTCTCTATATTTCAGATAGTTACAGCCTAGAAACTGCAGAGAGAAAGTTTAAAGTGTGCCGGCAGAATCACCACAGGAAACTGTTTACCCAATTACTCACTGCACTGCACCAAGCCACTGCAGCTTCTGCTGTAAAATTATACAAATCACAAATAACTCAAGCAGTTGTCTCAGACGATCACTTAAAAATATTTATCCTACTGTCAATGCAAAGACAGAAGGCTTTGCAGAGTGAAGATTAGGGAGCATCATGCGTTAACAAGCAGCAAACCAACGCCAAACTTTAGCTTGTAAATGTTCCCTGAAATCAGTAAAGGCATCTCTCTGCTGTGCAGTGTCCAACAAGAAGCCAGTGGAGGATGATAACTCAGAACTATGTGCTGTAAATGAATCATATCAAACTATATACCAGTAAACCACACCGGCTGTATGTATAAAGATTGAATACAAAAGCTTTTACTGTGGTATTTTATGATAAGACAATGATTTATAAACTACAAACAAGAGTATTCGTTTTTATTTCATTTCTGACGTTTTACAACTCTGATCCGTTCAGGGGGTTTGAGGGGATTTTAAACTCGATGCATGTGACCTGACTGTCGTTAACAAGATGACATAACGTCCTCTGGCTATTGCAGCTCTTCATATGTATTAGCTGGGTCACGTCCAGATGCAGATGTCATGTCACACTTGAGTCGTCTTGGCCTGAGACGCTCCTACAGAAAACATACACACCCCTGACTTACCCCCTCAGGGCAATGTTTCACAGCCTGGTTTAGAGCTTAACCTCCCCCGTCCTTTAATCATCCACTGACCGCCTCCTACACAAAACTCCTGCTTCACACCGATTGGCCGGGAAGGGATCACCCGGATCCAAGCCATGACATCACAGATTCAGGCACTCCCACGAGTACAGGCTTGCACAAATATGCACACACACACACACACACACACACACACACACACACACACACTTGCAACTTAACACCACCATGTGTCATAGTGAGCACCAGTGTACAAAGTTTAAAGCATTTTTAATTCAGTTGTGCTGTTTTATATGGAAAGGTTACTCTAGGGCGTTGACTTTAGATCAAAAGGTTACTGAAAGCTTTTTCTCGCGAATGTGATTTCACCTCAACAGTTCATGTCACACTCAAAGTTGTTCTGCCTTCTGAACGAGAATCTCCACAGAGAAAGCATTTAGAAAGGAACCGCTTGCTTCCCAAATGCTTGGATCTTCCTGTTACACGATTGCACGATGTACAATTACTTTCAAGCCACACTACTACTGACTGATCCTGACACTTCTGGGAACGCATCCACATTTACATTCTCTGCTCTGCTCCTTTCTCTTTTCGGGTTTTGCCGGACGTCGAAGTTCTCATGAGATTTGCTCACTGCTGGACTGAAATGTTTTCGTGGGGGTTTCTGGTTCCCCCTGTTGAGACTAATTCAAACCAACACTACACATGACATCTAATCTGACCCCACAAATGTCTCAGTATTTAGTGCCAGACAAAGGATCATGGGATAATTAGTGCGACTGCAGGCCCTTTGCAGATTTCTGTGCTTCTCTGAGGGTTCATAGGCTATGGGAATTATCAAATCACATCATTCTGCTGACATAGCCAACTGGTAACCCCTTCATGGACTTGACCCATTTCTCAAAGAGGCCGTGGCATTCCCTTTCTTCCAACCCAGGCACCAGTACGATATCCAGCCTGTGTCACAGTCATAATGAGCGTATTGTGTTCAAGACGATGACGTAGATCTGAGTTTAGCAGATAAACAAGCTGCCATCCATCTCTGTCTCGTTATCGATGGCTTTGCCTGGACGCTGACAGCGGAGATACTCAGCGCTCTGAATAATTACTGAAGTTTAAAAATCAAACACATATCAGTGTGCAACCCTAACCCTAACCCTAACCCAGCTCAACATGAAAAAACATCTAAATATTTCAACACGGTTCTGCATTTTAGATCCGGAAATATATAACAAATGTTATTTAACCAAAATGTAGGAGAAAAATATGAATAGCACATTCTGGAAACCATTTCTTAAATGTGATAATGTACCATACATCTGACATTAAAACAAATATGTCAGTTGTTAAAAAGAAATTGCAGAACATGACAGTTAATTCCTTGTTGCAGTTCACTTGAAAGGTTCATCGTTACAGTAAGACTCACACAGGTGTAATCGCTCAGTTGAGATGCAGACAGGAAGCCAGCTGTCAGTCCGACTTGTGATGCAATGCTTCCCCCTAGAGAAACTTTTGAAAATGAAGCACACAGACCGTAGAGCTGGATGGATCAGTCCTTCATATGCAGTTTTATTTCCCTTTTTAATTGTTGTTTTTGTGCACATCTTCATAATCATTTCCTTCTTTAGCGTTTTGGAAAACTGTCTTTGTTGCATGATGTTTATGACTGTAAAATATCATTTCCTACTGCCACTACTTCTAAGTATCATGTTGCCTTTCCAAATCCAAAGTGGATGGTAGAACAAACTTAGTAATGTTTGTTCATTGATCTTATTAAAACCTTTCAAATGCTGCAAAAAGCCCTACCTCAAATGCCTCGATATTTAAATAGACTGAGAGGACGCACAGTAGATTATAATTATAATGTCCCAACGTCCCGACCTTCACAAAACAACAAGTCAGACGACGAAGGTTACAGAGCAGCTGCGGGGACTATCAGCAGAGATAGGAACAGTCTCTGTTTGGATTAACTGTATTTGAAGGCTCTGAAACAAAAAACTTTTCCTAAATCACATCCGTGAACCTTGACACATTTGAGAACGCGGTGCGGTCCGTGTCACGTTGAGAGATTTGACTTGATGTTACAATTTGAGAAAAAAAAAAAACGACAATGTGTCCCAACAACATGTTCCTTCCAGTGTTCCCACATTAGAATACACACAGTATCTCACTGTCCTCTGCTTTACTATAGTGATAGTAGAGCAATATTGACATATGAGTACTACTTTTATTGTATTTGTCTATTTATTAAAGAAAAAAGACACAGTTTGCCTATTATGCAATAATACATCTGCACAAAAGTCAATGATACTTTGATCACTCGACTGATGCAACAGTTATTCCTGATGAGCCATGTTGCAGATATTTATTTTGTTTTTATTGCACTATTGTGTCCTTTTGTTGAATTCTGTGGGCTGGAAGCAGCTTTTTCTACAGTTCAACATTTAACTTAGATACAAATGAGTTAGTTTGAAGTGCAGTTGTCGTTATATGTAAGATAAAACATTAAAGATCGCAGACGTGTCCCAGACAGAGTGACAGCGAGCCGACATCCTGAAACTTACATCTGTACAACTTCCTGCTCTCTATTCAGCATGTTGTATTAATGATACATGATGGTACATGGGTGATATTTTATTAAAAGAGATCCTCTTAATTGTTGTAAATGTTATCACTAAATTGAATGACGTGAATATCAAGACAAGTCAAGTCTCTTTTATTTATATGGCCCAGTATAACAAATCACAAACTTGCCTTTTAGGGGCTTTAGCATCTCTACTTCACCGTCAGTCGAAAAAGAAATGAAACCTTTAACATGAAAACCTCAGGGAGAGCAGCTGAGGAGGGATCCCTCTCCCAGGACGCACACACGTGTGATGGATAAACCAGAGGTGTCAAACATGCGGCCCGCGGACCAAAACCGGCCCGTCAGAGGGTCCAATCCGGCCCGCGGGATGACTTTTCAAAGTGTAAAATTAGTTATTTGATCGTAAAGTAAAATACTGTTTCAGATACCTGTGACTAAATGTGTTGTGTCTTTGTAGACACACTGTGATCTCTAAATTGTAACACACATGTGTAAATGATAAACTAATAGTGTTGTTGAAATTGCACACTTCAGGTTGTTCATAATGTTTAGTAAAAAGATAGTTCGTTAAGTTTTCAGAATGAACTTTCTTGCTCTAAAACGAAGGGAAACATTTGGAGTTGTTGTTATTTATATGTTATTATGCTGTGATTAGCTGTATCTGGCCCCTGCTGTAGACAATCAGGAAGACAAAAGTATAGATAGGTTGTTAAGTGAAGAACATGGATCCAGGTGTCTTGAAACTGAGTGGCTGAATCAGAGGAGTTTTAGAAGTTTAGATGCAGTTGTCAGATTTGGAGACTTCAGACCTTGCTGCTCATTTCCATAGTTTCTAAGTCGACTTTAATATACTGCATCTCTTCAAGAAATGTTTCCTACATGAATTCCACTTGCAGGAAACAGATGCTGAAAGAACAATCAGCGGCTTGTTTGGCGCTCCGCCTCTTGACAAGCGTGATACTCTGCAAGTCCCGAAGAGGGAGCTGCTCACACACCTTTATAAAGGAGGACGACGTTGTTTGAGAAGGCAGTGAGGAAAGGAGGGGGTAGAAGGGACACCCCTGCAAATGGAAACCAGCAATATTTTCTGTCAAGGATAGAGGGAGACTGGGTGTGACTCAGCAAAATGTAGAAAATTTTTAACACTGATTTTGAAACAGTTTGGGATTAATGGGAACATCTATTGTAAGGGCCAACATAACATAACTGTGTGTGTGTGTGTGTGTGTGTGTGTGTGTGTGTGTGTGTGTGTGTGTGTGTGTGTGTGTGTGTGTGTGTGGGGGTGGGTGTGTGTGTGTGTGTGTGAGTGTGTGAGTGTGTGTGTGTGTGTGTGTCCTCGTTTGTTTTTACTGCTGATGACAAATGACCCCTTCCATTAGTCCCTAAATGAAGCCATATGTTGAACAGTATGTGGGCGAGGCAAAAAAGACACAGACCTGCTCTCAGCCACCACACCACACACACACACACACACGCACACACACACACACGCACACACACACACACACACGCACACGCACACGCACACGCACACACACACACAGTATGGTCAGCAGCGCCACCCAGCATATTATGCAAGTGTGTTTCATTCATTGTGTCATTCATTTGCTCACATAAAACTTTCAGTGCAAACACGTATCAATATTTCTGTGACTTATATGCGACACAATAAGTATAAATATATATTATATAATAAATAAGTATGAAAAATTATTTGAGGAGAAACATGTTGGAATTGCGATTCTACAGAAAGTGAACGGAGCAGCAGAGAGAAGAACACAGTTAGGGAGTGACCGCTGTGACCTGACGTGGATGGGAAGTTCTGTCCCAAATTGGGTAACCAGGGGGGCGAGAACATTTAGGGCCAGGCTGGTGTCCAGTTGGTCCCAGGACAGATCACAAATCCAGCCCATGTGCTGGGGAGGAAGGCTGACGTCTGGGGGAGCTCCTTTAGTATCAGGATTTCAGACTAAGGGGGAGTTAAAGAAAAAAAATGAGACGAGACTGGATAAGGAGCTTGACTCAAAATGTTAAACATCTGTTTGATTTGATTCATTTCATGTTGAAGTTTAACGGCAGCGTTCAGCAGACTCCCACACAGTCGGCACATGCTCTCCTCGACGCCTCACTTTCCTTTTTGTTTAATTTCTAATCCAGGAAGGGTGTTGATCACTCATACAGTGACCTTCGACCTCTAATGACTATGTTGGCAGCAGCAGTGCTGGGCTCTGCTGGCAGCTATCAGCAGAAAGGCTGCAGGATAACGTCAGACATTCTTCCTGCACGGGCTCTCAAGTGTGGCACCGAGATAACCTTGCTGCTTTGTTAAACCGCTAACAGCTTTGTCCTTGGGTACTCACCTTTTAGAAAGACATGAGGTCTGTGTACATAAACATAAAATGACAATTCACAATTGTATAAAGTTTGCAGCATGTAATTCACTTTTAAAACTGCACTTATCAATGTTTTTATTAGAGCAATGGGTCCAGTGTGTGTGTGTGTGTGTGATGTGAATGGGGTTGCTTGTAGTGACAAACCCGCAGAGAATTATTACCCAACTTTACAGTTCCTCTCAGCCCTACAGAGCTTTATGGCCTGTTTTAGCTAATTGTTTTGGTTTTACGGGCCAAACTTTACTATTTGTTTTCAGGCCACAGCAGACAGCTGTTTTCAGTGAAAACTCAGATGAACCCACCAACCAGCTGATGAAGAAAGTGGAGCTCTTAGCAGCAAAAGCAGTTGGTGGAGACCAAAACAGAGCTAAAAGGAGAGTGAATATTTGACTTACATCAATCAGCTCAACAGAAATAAACAGACTAAGCCATTAACCATTAGACGTATCACCTTTATAAAGCCGTGAACTGTGCAGGTTGTTTCGCAGCAACATGTAGTTTAGGCCGACTGTAGGTGTTTTTATCCGACTGCCAGTTTGATAGTGTGAGTTAACATTCATTAATTGATGATCCATTAGGCATTAAAGGGCCAGTGTGTAGGATGTAGGTTTGTATCCATCCATCCATCGTCTACCGCTTATCCAGGGTCGGGTTGTGGGGGCAGCAGCTCCAGTAAGGAACCCCAGACTTCCCTTCTCCGGGCCACATCCTCCAGCTCCGACTGGAGGATCTCGAGGCGTTCCCAGTGAGGAGATATAATCTCTCCACCGAGTCCTGAGTCTACACAACTATTCTTAGTTTCAGGTGATTATACACACATGAGAACATAATAATGAATATTATATTCAATGTCTTCCTGCACACTGGTCCTTTAACAAATCATATACACTTATGGTGAATGTAGAGCAACAGGAATTCATGACACAGTTCATCCTACATTAATTCATGCGGTAAATCATCATGTGTTATGCATTACGTATACGTGTTTGTACCCTTATTATAAAAACGTCATAAATGCAGCTTTAAACAACGAGATCTGAGGTCGTTTAAGTCAAACAAATGTCCCCTTATTTCTCGATCTCTCTCCTCTCTGTCCGGCGCCACCAGGAAAGGTCCCCTGCTGTCCTTCCTCGCTCCCTGTCGGCCCCTCGCTCACATGAATGAGTGTGATGAGGTGATAAACACTCTGAATAACTCGTGCAAGACAGGCTCTCGTTACAGCCATTCAACCACTGGGATCTTTATTTACACATCCTCTGTTAGCAATGTCAAAGAGGCAAATGTTAGGCCAGATAACAGAGGGAAAGATGAGGCAACACACACACACACACACACACACACACACACACACACACAGTGTTTGGTGATGGTGGAGGCAATAAAGGGAACAGAGGGTCGAGTTAACATGTTGTCATGGCCTCATTGGGGCAGCGTCAGGAGCAGGAGTCACACAATATAAAGTCTGTCAGGAGGAGACACACACACACACACACACACACACACTCACACACGCACCAATTGCAAGTATATGAGATTCAAATATTTACAAACTTTTACCAGCTTTTTGGTGTCGACCTGCACATCGTAACCAGCTAACAGGCAGCTTGTAAACGTCCTCAGTATCTCTATTAGTTTTAGTGTTAAACAAGATCTGGTGCTGGTGTGTTGCTTCAGGGAGACAGGTTCACTTTCAGTTACAGATCCATGAAGTTGAAGCAAAATGCTGTACAGAGATTTATAATACTCAAGATTTCACAACTTCACGTTACAAAGAAATCCACCAGGAGCGTGTACGAGTGCAGGAATGGCTGACGCAGTGCCTCACGTCATCTCATCCCGAGGGGGCCGTGAATGTCTGAGGAGAAGTCAGAAAACCACTAAAGTCAGTGGACTTTATCCTCTGGGAACCATGAATGTCTGTATTCAATTTCATGGAAATCCATCGAATAGTTGTTCCGTCTAGACTTCAGACCGACATTACCCTCCCCAGAGTCGTGCTGCTAAAACTTCTCTCTGACCTTCGTCAACAGAAACAACATCAGGAGTGTTACAGATGTCTCAGAACAGGTCATGTGACATTAAACCATCCTGGTCATGTCACACACAAAGCTCAAACTCTTGTGGATTGTAATGAACCAAAAGAGACACTCACTTAAAGTTAGGATCTTCAGTAATTCTCTTGACAATACTAAAACATTTTCCCACAATAGCAAAGTGCATAGATGCATCTTTTGTTTACAGTTAAATGTGCAGATAATAATCCCATGTGGAAGAAATGCCCGGGGTCTGTTTCCCACACTCCACTTAATATGACTCAGACAGAGCAGCAGAGATACCGTCAGGACCAGAACTAAATTGTGCCTTAAGTCATAAATGCTCTGATAGTGAAATGTTATGGAAACGTGGGTTATACTTAATACATAATTCATTCACAAAAAGAGGGAGACTTTCCTCCTTCTAAGTTCTGATTTAAAGTGTTCTTCATAAAGTCTTTCCTCACTCACACGCTGCTTTCCCCTGCTCTCTCTGTAGCTTTAAATGTGACTATATCTTAGCCCCGTTCCCCAGTCAGAGTTTTGGGGAGTTTTTTACCTTAAAAGGCCATGTGGAGTGGAGCGCTGGTTTCCTGTGGGAGGGCTTTCCTCTCTCTGACTCTGGAGCTGGAGGCCGGGCCCATCCTCATCCTCTCTCACCCTGGTCACTCCCACTTACACACACACACACACACACGCCTTCCTTTTTACACTCCCCAGCGAAGTGGTGAAATCCAGCTACAGCCAGATGTGTGTGTGTGTGTGTGTGTGTGTGTGTGTGTGTGTGTGTGTGTGTGTGTGTGTGTGTGTGTGTGTGTCTGTGTGCTGACCTCCTTACTTAGCAGGAGGTGAACATACGGTCAGACAGGAAAATAGGGCACCGAGAGGAGGACAAAGAGTGAAGACAGCAGGCAACAGAGGGGAAGTAAGAATGAAAGGAAAACGGTGTCAGGAATTAAAAATGTGGAAGGAGACAGGATGAAGACGAGAGGCATTACGTACAGGGAAGAAATGTGGAGCGATGATAATGAAAGCAACTTTATGGGTCTGCAGATCATGTGAGGTTGAAGCTTCATACGTCCTCTCCCTGGAAAATGGGCTTGTCAGTCAGTCAGTCAGATAGTAATGAGTAAGAGGGATGTTGTCCTTATAAGGTCAGAGCTGAAGACTAATCTGCACTGGTGAACCACAGATACAACCGCTGCTGTGTCAGCATGAAGTCATAACTATTACTACTGTCGGACTTTCTCTATTCTCTCCGTTACCTTTAACCTGTGACGATAAACCCAGCCATACGTGTTAGTGTTCTCTGTCTCTGCCAGTCTGTGTGTGAAACAAAGTCAAAGGGATTTAGTAATATGCACCAGAATTACAGAGCAGGTAGTGTAGAGACCTTGAGGACATGATGCAGGGGGAGGACACAACACGGACGCTACAAAGAAGATGTGTTGAGTGTTATTGCTCAGAGCGTTTAAACAACGCGTTGATATCTGTTTCAGAGTCGTTGTTCCGACTTTAGGGCGCGTTCACGTACATCTTTTACGTCGATTTCCACCTTCGACAAGCGAGTCAGTGTCATAATGTTTCAGTATAACTAATGTATACATGTCAAATATTAAAGGAGACAGTATGTAAGGTATTCAATCATTTACAACACATGAAGTTACTCTTAATTAAGTATTACATCATGTAGATACACAGTATGATGTGTACCAGTGCTTCCTGGTTCGACACGGACATGATTAGAGTAAGTATTATAATAATGTATATTGTGAGGAATAAATTACAAACTTATTTCCTGACGGGCCTCTGTGTGTCATCTGTTTTCTGTCTCTGTGTGTTCTTCCACGTCAGGTATGTGGTGTGTCATTCATGAATGAGTCTGGAATGTTCTCACTTGTTGTTGCACATTCAGACATTCACAGATAGTGGGTCATAGGGTATTGTGTAAAAACTCTTCCATTAATCTAGACTGTTGGGTAAATGTTACAAGACTACACTCGACCATATATGGGAGCCATCAGACCTCCACCTGAGTGTGTTTGTCAGACTGAAAGTAAAGTAAGATATGGCGTGCAGCTAAACACGCCACCCTCTCTGATCTCACCACTTCACATGTTAGCAATCAGACGCTTGTTTATGCTCCGTGATTTCATCCTCACCATCTAAACCTGAAGTGCAGGTTTCTGTGTCCAGGTGGCCCGACAACAATTCTCTGTCTGATTTATTGTGCATTCATTATTAACGCATTATTAACGCATTGAGCTGTAGAAGTATTTTTGAAATGATGGTGGAGATAATTGGGACCAATTGAAAACCTGACAGACTTGTCCCTTTAACTGAAATCATTACATTCAAATGGTGCACAACAACACTTTCATTATGGTTCATTACACGTGCACAGGTGCATTGTTTCTGGTACAGCCCGGGTTAAATGATTTCCTAATGGTCTGGAACCAGAAGATCGTGAGTTCAATACCAGAGGCTGCCACCATTGTACCACTGAGCAAGGTACTTAACCCTGAGTGGAATTAGGTATTGCAAGAACAAACACAGACAGATGATTTCTCCAGATTCTTTTAAATGAGTTTAAAATATCCCCGAGGTATCAAGCTGGACAGTTTAAGTCCCTGCTGAAGCGTGTTCTATGCGAATTGAGGGGATATTTTCACACATACACTGATTGTTGACTTCCACGTTTTAGTTTTGTAATTAAGTGTAACTTGTTGTCCTGGTCTCAGATCTTTGTCGCTGAAACAATATGATGCTGAGAAGAAGGCGAAATTGTGAAACAGTCCAACGTGCGCCCTCTGACACTTCATACATCCTTGCTCTGACATCACTTAATGCAACTGCAAGTGTTCAGACATGCAATATCCCTCTGATTGGTTAGCTTTGATCCAAACATCTGTGAAATGCCAGGAAGAGGAGGTGTGTGTGTGTGTGAGTGAGCAGTTGGTCATAACATCATTGCAGCACAGAAGCTCATCGTCATACAGGAAACGTGCTTCTGCCTGTACAGACAAAGTGTTACAGACGACACAAATTTCACTGTTTGTGTGTGTGTGTGTGTGTGTGTGTGTGTGTGTGTGTGTGTGTGTGTGTGTGTGTGTGTGTGTGTGTCACCAGAGTCCAGGTGGTGCCTTGTCTATGTGAGTGATGATATATGTTTCCACCCCAAGGCCATAGGAGTTAACAAAATTCACGTCGTATACAAAGAAGGCCTCATGATCAGGATGAGAAGCTTCAAATGCTAAGACCATGATGCCTTTAGCTGTCAGCACTCCCGACTCCTACTCATCCTCTCCAATGTGCAACTGTTCTCCATCCTAAATCCAAAGCATACACTTTAATTTACTGCTCAACTTGCATTTACAAAATATCTTCATGTTTAGTCTGGGCTCCTCCGCAGCATTTCTGTGGCTGAGCAGCAGTAAGGGAAAGCATATTTGGAAGGTCGGCAGAGGATATTGAAAACACTAAATTACACTCTTGAATTGCTGACTGAGAGGCTGGATGGAACATGGCAACATTTATACAGTGTGTGCAGGAGACTTCCAGTTGCAGTAAATCAGAGCAGGAGACTGCTGCGAGAGCTGCTCATATTTAAGACACATGGCGAGGCTTTCAGTGGCAACAGAACTGAAAATACTATAGAAACAGGATCCCTATAATATTACTTTATAGGAAAACCACGTTCCTTTTACATCCATGCTGCAAAACATGCACACTTAGTTCATGTTGTATTACCATTGTCCTTTTCAGATGAAGAATTTAAAAGTTAATTACACCCAGACAATCTTTTTGTTTGTGGTTTTAGCCACACCTTTAGGCTCAGTGTCAATCGGTCCACACTGAAATCTCTCATTGTCATGAAATCCTAATGACTTTGGTGAACACCTGACACCAAACATGAGGATCTCATTGGTTTAGAGTGGATCTTTGTGAAGAATATTGGTCTGACATAAAGCTGCGTCAGCTGGCTTTAATAAAATCCATAAATCTAATTTACTATTTGTAATGAAACCTTTTCCAATGTCAAGAAAAGCACAAATAAATCCACACTGCAGTTCAGTTTATTCATACTGTTTTTGTCCGATCTTGACAGTAGGCTACATTGCATAAAACTGAATCACACAACTCACAAAGCTCTCGATCTACCGGTTGATCTTCGTTCCTACCCTCACCTATGGTCATGAAGGCTGGGTCATGACCGAAAGAACGAGTTTGCGGGTACAAGCGGCCAAAATGGGTTTTCTCAGACGGGTGGCGTCTCCCTTAGAGATAGGGTGAGAAGTTCAGCCATCCGGGAGAGACTCGGAGTAGAGCCGCTGCTCCTTTACGTTGAAAGGAGCCAGTTGAGGTGGTTCATCTAGTAAGGATGCCACCTGGGCGCCTCCCTAGGGAGGTGTTCCAGGCACGTCCAGCTGGGAGGAGACCACGGGGAAGACCCAGGACTCGGTGGAGAGATTATATCTTATTATATCCAGTAGACGATGGACGGATGGATGAATCACACAAAAGTTAAAACTATTATAGAGTAATCCTTCCAAAACTGTGTGCAACTATGTATTATGATTGCGGCTCACACCACCTCCAGTTTGTATTGTGAAACAGTCAGACAACAACAATACAAAGCCCTTGCTTCTCACTTAACATTGTTGTTCAAGCTGCAGTCATCTTGAAATGCTGGCAGACACTAAGCAACAGTTCATGATGTTGTCACCTGACCAGAAAAGTGAAGCTAAATGGATGATAGTGTGAGATCTCTCCTGCTCCACAGAAGGAGGGATAAGTTGGTCCGACTCCTCCACATCAACACAGCTGTAACTCACATCAGCCGCTGGAAGCAGTGCAGAATTTCAGTCGGGCTTTTCTTCGCATTGTGCACAACATTTACTCCTAATAAAACCTTATTGACGTTCTGTCTTTAGGATATTTGCCATTTTCGTCATCTTGGCTTTCATTTCTGAATGCCTTGAAGGCAAAGAGAGCAGATGCTTTGAAACAAAAGCCGATGTTTTATGATTGATCAAACTGGGAGGTGGTTTATTATGATTTATTGCAGGTTTTAACATTATGATGCACTCTTTTTAATAATACCCAATCAGAATATAGTTGGTGGTATAAGGGTTATATAAGAGGTAGAAGCTGCAGCTGAAATTGACCTGAATACATCGTTACGAATACAAAAGAAAAAGGAACAAGACAAGACAGGACTAATGGTTGTCATGAGTGAGCAGAGCAACAAATAAAAGACCACTGGTCAGATGTAATGGGAGCTGATGTTGGAAAGTGTCTTTGACACTGTTACAGCAGTATTTTCTAGCTATAAAGCAGCTGTGTATTGTTCCATTTCTCTAAGTTCCTCACACAAATTGTTGGTTTACCAGCAATCTGAGCAATGTCCTTTATATTTGAATTTGGTTAGACTGGTGAAGTGCAGCTGCCAAGATACTAAAAACCAATGTGGCTATAAGATGATAGCCTATGTCCCAGAGCCCGTTGCACAACATGTTTCAATGTTAAAACTTAAGCTATTACAACCCAAGCGTAAACTAAGTAGATATTTATGTATCGCTAAATATAAAACAGTCAAAGCAACAAGGTTTTATGTTGAGATTAGTTAGCTAGCTAAATGTTTAACTGCCAGGTGAAGCATAACTTCAACTGACAAAGCTAACGTTAGCTTGCTAACATATGACCTGTTCATTGAAGAGTAAAAGAAGTAACGTAAAGGAATACAGATAACATGATAAACTGATAGTTGGTCAAAATGTTTAATGATGTAAAACAGGAACATTTTAACTATATCTCAGAAAAATACACAACAAGTTATCTCAAATTACAAAACGTTAGGCTTATGCTAGCTAATGATAATATAGCATTTGTTAGGTTAGCATAATCTGATATTTTCCCCCACTTTCTAAATGAGTAGGCCTACTATAAACTCCAAAATACAAATGTTTTTCCATGTTTGCAAATACAACCGAGTGATATACATTTTCAACTGATTTTCAGTTAGTTTTTGTCTATAATATTTTTAACTATTGTTAATGATGCTAGCTTGTGATGCTACATGAGGCTACAGATGTTTACAAGCAACTGATTCCATGACACATTACTAAAGACTTAAGACTTTTCCTACGTTTTAATGGTGCAACTAATTTATTTTAGTTTGAAACTAGCCTGTAGTCCACACAAAGTTAGTGATGGGTTTAGCCTAGCTGGTGCAACCCCGTCCTAGGGACTAAGTGTGTGTCTTTGTCCTTGTGTGCATACATTCATATCTCTGGATCTCCTCCTTTAAGAGCCATCCATCTTTCTACATATTCCTCTCTCTCTAACTGTGAGCGACTGTGGACACTGGTGTCCATTGTTCACATAAACTCGGATTCTCTGCTTTCATCCCTAACTCACCAAACTCAAATATCAGGTGCACAGAACTGAGGGCTCAAGTTTCAGAAGGTGTTTCAGTCCTTCTTACAACTGATGAGTAACCACACAGGAGCTGTTTGAATTACATCACGCAGTCATAAAACCAAAACAGCTCAGTGGTACCACAATAGTGAGTGAAACAAACTAATAATAAAAATATTACTCACTTAATTTATTACCTACTTATATCTGTTTGCAGCAGATAGTTTCATGTGTCTCTTTCAGGCCACGTTATGGCCTCTGTTTGGCGAGTTTAAGCCTCTTTGACATAACAGGAGACTTTTGGAGAGCAACACCTTCGGCTTAAATGCCCAAATATTATGACAGTGTGTTTACAGCATGGGCACTCTTCCTCTCTTCTTTATTGCTCTCCCTCCCTCGACTTTGCATTTCACTCCCTCCCTCTCTCGTCCTCTAATATACACACACTCTTGAAGGCCCTGAGTGTGAGATGTTGTGCCCCAGCAGGACTCCATTGACAGGAGGTTAAATGTGGAAACAGGACCTGCACCTCTCTCTCTCTCTCTCTCTCTCTCTCTCTCTCTCTCTCTCTCTCTCTCTCTCTCTCTCTCTCTCTCTGAAAACACAACAACCCAAATAAGGAGATCAGCCACGTTTGAAGAGTGAGTGGAGAAGCCAGACCTATCCTTAGAAAGACCTCGGCCGGGTGGTTTGATAGGGTGGAGTATGAGAGATAGTCAGGGAGTCGGGCTGGAGTGGAAGCAGAGTGGTGAGTGAGGGAGCAATGGATGGAGAGGATGGAGAGAAAGGATGAAAAGAGGGAGGGAGGGGTGAGACCATAGGAGGAGGAGGAGGTGGGTGATCAGAGACTGGAGGCAGGTTCAGTTGAAATAACTACCCATATAGGGCTCAACTCTCCATCTCTGTCCACAGCTCTTTCTGTCTCCTTCCTACTTTCTCCCTCGTTCTGCCTCTCTCTCTCTCCCTTTCTCTATTTCTCTGCAGCTTTGTTGGACTCTCCTATGTACTGAAACGTGAGACCAAATCTCCTGCATCTCAGCACAACGGGAGCGCTATTTCGAAGCAGCATTTTCACATCTCACAGAGGGGAAATCCAACCAAGCAGCCACCATGGAGGCCATCAAGAAAAAGATGCAGATGCTGAAACTGGACAAGGAGAACGCCATTGACCGGGCAGAGCAGGCAGAGACGGACAAGAAGGCAGCGGAGGACAAATGCAAGCAGGTGGGAATAAAAGAGGAGATGGATGGGTCTGTAGTGATGTCAAAGACAACGTCAGAGTATAGAATTCAGAGAGGCTGTTTTTGTTAGAAAGCAAATAAAATAGTAACATTAAATTGATGGATTAAACTGCCAAACAAACTAAAACATCGGAGGAAGAGTTCATTATTTGGTTGATGAGTTGCAAAACATATTTGTAAAAAGTGCTGCAGACTCAGCATTAGGCATACTTAAAGCTTTTCTCTTTATCCAGTTCTTCAGATAATCATCATACCAGACATACCTTTAAGGAAACTGTCTGTG
Organism: Cottoperca gobio; assembly: GCF_900634415.1. Taxonomy (NCBI): domain Eukaryota; kingdom Metazoa; phylum Chordata; class Actinopteri; order Perciformes; family Bovichtidae; genus Cottoperca; species Cottoperca gobio. The sequence continues at coordinate 25,873,966 of NC_041358.1, forward strand.
AACACGTTTCACATTTATCTATTCTACATTCCTCACGGCTACTTTACTATTTTACTTGGCTGTATCACAGGTACAATAAATATTTAATGTCTTTTTATTTTTGCCATAGTTTAGAGACTTGATTGTAAGTGACAGTATGTGAAGCACAAACACCTCCTTAAAAGGTCAGGCAACGCTGTGAGGGTAAGTTCTCCCAACTCTAGAGTCTGTTAGACTTCACTTGCAGCTTCCCAAAATGTAGACACAACATTTCCTTCACCATTTTATTATGGGGAAAAAAAAACATTCACAACATCACCACAAACAACAAATACTGAAAGATACCAGGAGCTGAATGTTACAATATTAATGCTGATTACAGGGGGGCTCAAAGAAAGCTCATCAAACCTCCTTATGGTGGTTTTTGCCCCAGGCTTTGTCTCTGGGGGAGGAAAAAGTGGTTACATCCCTCCCTCCAGGACCAGTTTGAAGAGAGAAAATGGAGTGTCTGTCTGTCTGTCTGTCTGTCTGTTGTCTGTCTGTCTGTCTGTCTGTCTGTCTGTCTGTCTGTCTGTCCTTCTGTCTGTCTGTCTGTCTGTCTGTCTGTCTGTCTGTCATTCTGTCTGTCATTCTGTCTGTCTGTCTGTCCTTCTGTCTGTCTGTCTGTCTGTCTGTCTGTCCTTCTATCTGTCTGTCTGTCTGTCTGTCTGTCTGCTCTCTCTGTCTGTCTGTCTGTCTGTCTGTCATAAGGCATATTTGACAGGTGTATCCATCCAACACAGAAGACAACACACAATAAGCATGCAAATGGTTACATGTGGACACACAAATGGTAGATTAAACACACACACACACACACACACACACACACACACACACACACACACACACATTAGGATCCCAGGCGTCTGTGTGTTCTCACCGATAACAGCTGTATTTTTAGACACCAGGAGAGAATAACGTGTGGAATTCAGTACTTTTATCAGAAGTGGCTCGGGGGGAACACTGATTAGGGAGAACATTTAAACCTGTGTGTGTGTGTGTGTGTGTGTGTGTGTGTGTCTGTGTGTGTGTCTGTGTGTGTGTGTGTGTGTGTCTGTGTGTGTCTGTGTGTGTGTGTGTCTGTGTGTGTCTGTGTGTGTGTCTGTGTGTGTGTGTGTGTGTGTGTGTGTGTCTGTGTGTGTCTGTGTGTGTGTGTGTCTGTGTGTGTCTGTGTGTGTCTGTGTGTGTGTCTGTGTGTGTCTGTGTGTGTGTGTGTGTGTGTGTGTCTGTGTCTGTGTGTGTCTGTGTGTGTGTCTGTGTGTGTCTGTGTGTGTGTGTCTGTGTGTGTGTCTGTGTGTGTGTCTGTGTCTGTGTGAGATAGAGAGAGGCTATGGCTCTGCATACCAAGGTTTATGTCATGAGAGACTGATTGTAAACCATTTAAATGTTCCCAAACATCATAAACACAATTAGAGTCAAATCGGCCGCTGCTGCTTTATCACTGGTCTGAATTCAAACACCTTGACTTTAACGTCGTCCCATCAGACTGAATCATTATTGAAGCGCAGTACAAACACACTAAAAACTAGAAGGTGCATTAGGTTTGGCAGACCTCTACGTCTAGCGATGATAATGGAAGTGCGCCATGAAAATCAGACCGGTAGTTTTCCTGCAGAGAAACAAATGAACCAAACTGAAAACTGAGTTTGATCTATGATTGTTCTCATGTCAACAGGTTTTTTTTTAAGCTGCTGAAAGTTTTGTCAATATTTGTAAACATGAGCTCCTCTCTCCCAAAGCCAGAAACCAGAGAAGAAAGTCTCAAACATGAGACGTCATCAAGTATAAAGTCTGGACACTTGTAAAGACCCAGATGAGCTTTGTTCTATTGTAGAGTTTCAGTTCAAGAACAGAACATGTTCCTGTATACTCTCCTGGTTGGTCTCAGTTTCATCTGTAGCATTGATTGTCTATGGAGCGGTCCATACTGGAAGACATCACACATTTAAGTTATAACACTCTAGTTTTTGGATTTGTTCATGTTTACTAATGTCTTAGACCATAATCTTCATTAGAGTGAGATTTGTTTATTCTAGAGGGAACAGGGTACATTTCTACTCCTTCAGGATGACGGTGTAGATAGCAGGGAATAGGGAAGTGAACTGGACTAACAGTGTCTCCTGTTGTAGCTGGAGGAGGAGCTGATGGACCTCCAGAAGAAGATGAAGCAGACGGAGGACGAACTGGACAAATTCTCTGAGGGCCTGAAAGACGCTCAGGAGAAACTGGAACTGTCCGAGAAGACTGCTGCAGACGTGAGTGAAGGGTCACACGTGTACACTGTACACACACACACACACACACACTCTGAACATGTGAAATGCGATGCTATAGCAGTAATAAGGATGCAGTACTGGGGCCTCAGTACAGAAACATATCCTAATCCTCAACTTTAAAGAGTCATCACACAGTTTGAGCAGCTTTTCAGTCATTATATCAGTGTTCATGTTGTTCCCCATCTTCACTGTCACTACCTCACAGACCCAACAACAGTGCTGTTGGCATTTCTGGCAGTTATTTTGAGTTTACAACAGGGTCTATGCCAACAGCAAGAGAGCTGCAGGAACGAGTCATAAAACCCTGGAATGAGTTAGTGTTTGAACACTTCCGGTTCCCTCGTCTCAAAGTCAACTAGTTAGTTTTATTGGGTTTTTGGTTAGAAGCCTGAAATAAGTTCTGTGGTTAACACAAGCTTTAGAGGTTTTAATGTGTTTGTTCTACAACATAAAATACGTCAGTAAATACTTTCTGAAGCTTCTGTGTTGCTAACAAGTGGCTGAATGAGACGACTAAACGTCATTAACACGAGTCCGCCTTTGGTTTAGTGTTGGCGACATGAAGTCATGTGACCGTGGTGTAGTTCGTTTATAGCAGGGGTGTTATTTTAGTTCAGCGGCCACACAATTTCAACAATATTATCAGTTTATAATTTACACATGAGCGTTACAACGTACAGAGTGTATCTAGAAAAGGCACAAAACATTTAGTCACCGGTGTCTGGAACTGAACAATATAGGATTTTACTTTATGATTAAAACAACAACATTTTACACTTTGCAAAGTCATCCCGCGGGCCGGACTGGACCCTCTGGAGGGCTGGTTTTGGCCCCGCGGGCCGTATGTTTGACACCCCTGGCCTTACGTTCTGCCGATTGCATTTACGCTTCAAAAATCATATAAGTGGTGTTTGTATGTTGATATTATGCTGCTGAACAAAACTAAACGTGCAAGTATCAGAAACGTTTGTTTGCCACAGAGATTATTTTCTGCAATGACCCCGTTGGCTTTTTGTGGAGGGAACCAGTGTGATGCTAACTTCAGAAACACCTCATCCCTGCAGCACCCGGTTGACAAGAGGCTTCTGCTCTTGTCGTTAATTACTTAGTTTTTCCGACTTTGACTCACACTCACGTTACCGTGGCAGCACTGCAAACCCGAGCCCTCAGACAGCTCCAGCTGTGGGTTACTTTGATGCACGCTGAATGTTTGGAGCACATCAGAGACAGTCACATTCCTGTGCAGCCACTCCTAAGAGATGAGCACACACACACACACACACACACACACACACACGCATCTTCACCGGGGTCCTCCAAAACAGCAACAAGAGCAGACGAACTGCCCGGTTGTTCATTTTAAAGCGTATATATTTAGGTTAATGTACAGTGTGACATGTAGACTTTACTATAATGATAGAAATATAGAAGTTTTGTTTTGCTTTTCACTTTTACATGTCATGTGATTATCCCCACTGACACACTTTCCATTTCATAAACATGTCGATGTTGATCTGTAGTGAGGATTTTGAGGTACGTGTACTTTACTTGAGTGTTTCTATTTGAACCTTTGTCAATATTACGTGTAGTTTTTACTTCATTAATCTGCAAATTGTAAATCAGGATTTGTGATCGGTTCATAAAATATGATGCCTCATTATAAATTAAACCAGCCAACTGCACATCATGTAGCTAAATTAGCTTAAACTGCACCAGATATAACAATAAATGCTACTTTGATGCATCAACATTTAATTTAATTTACCTTTATTGTCAGGCTTATGATACTTTTGTACTCCACTGACTAAGCATTGCGCTCCTAAAGAATTGTCGGACGTATTAATGCAGCAGCTTTGATTCCACACATTCTTCTTCCTTGTTCCTACATTACCCATCATGCAACTCAACAATGTCGACTGTTATGTCAGAGGTTTGGGTGTGTTATGCTAATAGTGGCTAATGTAGCCTTGAGCTACTGACCTCAAGCAGAGACGAGGAGCGCTCACATCTTTCTAACTCCACACCCTTTAGATTTCTTTAGTTTTCATACGTACCAACATTAAGTGACACTTAAGGCCTTTAAGTAAACTGTTTAATGCTTAACTTTGACTTGTAATAGAGTATTTGCACACTGTAGTATTGCTGTGTCCTCGACATCAAACCTAAACTAACTCGGTTTTGTAAACACAAACAGTTACTGTCAGTGGATGTAGCAGAGCATTGTAAATGTCAGCTGTCCCGCAGCTAATCAGCTGCAATCTGGGAAGAAAGATCATATTATAGATTGTTGGCAACACCACAAGCCACAGCGCTGTACAGTATATCTGTCAGCGGTGGTTCCTCTGGCATTATGGTGTATGCACAGGCATGTGTGATTACTTGTGTGTGTGTGTGTGCGAGGGAGAGAGAGAGAGAGAGAGAGAGAGAGAGAGAGAGAGAGAGAGAGAGAGAGAGAGAGAGAGAGAGAGAGAGAGAGAACTCAAATACAAACTACTTATTTGGGAGTCAAATATGTCCAAGATACTGATCATACCAGTTTAGCAGTGAAATGCCACTTTATTAACAATGTAAGAGTTAGGATTACTAAGCAAACAGAGAGAAGCATCATCAGGAAAACATAAACTCTCACAGCTGCCACCAAGATGTGGTATTGTTTGAATCTGGTGGAGGATATCCCAGGGAAACGCAGCGTTGTACTACACACAAAGAGAAAGGAAGCGCCTGTCTCACAAACACAGAGACGGAGGCTGAGACACGCTGGGTTATCCTCACATGGAAAGTGGGTCAAGTGGGCCCCTGGAAAAAAGTAGTTCAACGCAGAAGTTTTGTTAAAAATAGATGCTCAGTATAAAACACAGACAATCTCCAGCATTTAAAGCTCCTCCACGTCCATGGATCCCCCCCTCCACATGTCACTTATTAGAGGCAACAGTCAAGTCATTACACATCTCAATTCACACAGAGACCAGATTGGAAACCTGGAGGGGGGCTGGGGGAAGCAGAACAGTGAGCCAAACCCCAACAAGCAAGCGGCTGTGATTCATGAAGAAATAGTCCCTGCACCTGGTAGCGCTGATATTTAGGTGACTGTCATCTCACACACACACACACACACACACACACACACACACACACACACACACACACACACACACACACACATCTCAAAGACTCTATTTTGAGGAGTGTTAGGCCACAATAGTAGCGTAGAAAGCTAAAGGCGGGGAGAATCAAAGAGGGGGGGGGGGGGAGGGCACTGGGAAGTTTTATTACAGGTATTGATAACAGCATTCACAGCAGCAACAGTTACAGTTTTAGGGGAGAGCTGGACCGTGGGGGCGGGCGGGCAGGGGAAGCAGAGGGGGGGGGCCTCTGGTATGCCAGGAATGCAGCTAAGGCAAACAGAAAGCCCCACACTCCTCCTGCGTCTAATGAAATCAATGCTTCCAGCTTTTCCGGAGCAAGGGGCAAATCAGACAGAGAGGCTCAATCAACAGATCACATTGATTGTGAGAGATTTATTTATTTTCTTCTCCACACTGAACGGCAGGATTTGCGTTTGAGCTGAGCTCTTGCTGAGATCTTGAGATCTTGCTGAGATCTTGCTGAGATCTTGCTGAGATATTGCTGAGATCTTGCTGAGATCTTGAGATCTTGCTGAGATCTTGCTGAGATCTTGCTGAGATCTTGCTGAGATCTTGCCGGCCTACTTGCTCGTCCAGCCGGCATGTTTTGCTCACAAGGCCGATCGTGTGAATAGGAAACGTTTGAGGCAGAGAAACGCGAGGGATGCAGCATCAATGTGACATCATGTACGAGCGGGCAGGTGGTGGATGATGTTCGCGTACTCTTTCAGCACAGTCACACGGTTCCTCAAAGAATAAAAACATTTATGACGTGTATATATATATATGCATGATTTTAAGTTCACTTTCCCTCCCCTAGTGTTTCCATGTGGTCTCTTTCGGATCTCTTTCAGTTTCAGTTTTCCTCAGAGCCTCCAACAACACAGGACACACTGCTTGTTCATATATCGTTAGCAACATGGCTACCGCTAGCAGTCTGGCTACTGTCCAAAGCTAGAAACAACCCTGATCTCAGTGCTGTGATAGAGGCAGACTAAAGTATTACAAGTAGGCAGCGTACTGATGTAGCTCAGTAGGAAGAAAGTGTTTTATTACTCTCCTTCTTCACCTCCTCCATCGACCTCACTCAGGTTGTTCCACCATGGGAGTAGCTACTGGAAGATACTTTGTAGAGTTATAAACTACATGCTCTCTTGTATGTCTAGGGCTTTTATTGTGAAAGGGTGACAGACAGAATTACATTGTAAAGCGAGTCTTAAAGGGAACAAATATAAACGCAGATGGTGTCATTGTTCAATAGCCATTACATTGTGCAATTGACATTAACTTAATAATACTATAAGTAGAAGTTCACATTGTGTTTGTTACATTAGTTTATTACAGTCAGTAGTCCTTGTATGTCAAATATGTTGGTAAGATGAGGGTAAATGTGGATTTGTGATATGCTAGCCACTTCATACGCTCAGTATTATGGCCACTACCCACCAATGAAACGTTTGCACACATTATGTATGATGTTTTCCAGCAGGATGTAAACTTTAAAGTCTGTAAATGTGTGTGTGTGTGTGTGTGTGTGTGTGTGTGTGTGTGTGTGTGTGTGTGTGTGTGTGTGTGTGTGTGACATCTAAACTATGGGAACTGCGCCTTTTTTATCTGAAAGTAATTCATTCTGCCTTTCCTTTTTCCTTTTTGAAAGTCTCGTAGCAGTGATCACATCAGTCACAGGGATCAGTTTTTATACACACACACACACACACACACACACACACACTACAGGACACACGCCCCGCCCTCTCTGACCTCATCATCCCAATCATCGCTCTCCTCCTCCGGCACAGTCTGGCGCTCTCCGCTCTCCTCACCGCGCAGCTTTTTCTAATCCTCCTCCTCGAAAAGTGTCCGGACCAAAAAACTGCAACATTCCTGAGGACTACTTTCTATAGTGCTCGTGAACGTATCATTCCTACAGACCAGAAGAAACATTTTTTGAGAACACCTGGACAGCCTTACTTCCTGGTTATATAACTTGTCTTGCACTAGAACGACTCCTTCTACATTCCAAAGACTTTGGACCTACGTCGATATTTGTCTTTTTAAATCAACGATCAAAGTTCTTATTGTTTTATTCTGACTAAACCAAATAAGCAGGAGGCTGTAGCTTATTTTGTGTTTTTTTTTTTTGCACAACCCAGAAATAGTCTTAACTGCGTTTTTGTTCCCCTCTACGTGTAGTTTTAAATTAAGTAACACAACAGTGAATAATGGCAGGTTTGAACTCTCTGGATGCTGTGAAGAGGAAGATTCAGTGTTTGCAGCAGCAGGCCGACGACGCAGAGGACCGGGCTCAGGTCGTACAGAGAGAGCTGGACAGTGAACGGGAGCTCCGGGGGAAAGTGAGACAAATACTCTACTTTCTACTTCTTTTTTGTTGGGGGGGGGGTCTTTTCTTTCTCTTGTGCCCCCCCTGCTCCAATCTGCTATTACCTATTAGACTTAACTTCTCCATATTCACATCTCAAGCTCTGAAAAAGGCGAAATAGTTCATGTGATTGATTCATTCGCGGGCGTGATTGTGCCACAATGCAAGGCGTTGGTCTGGACTGAAAAAAAAGTTTGGATTCCTGCAGGTCTGTGCGCATGCGCAGTGTGGTCTGATTCACAGGCCGCTGTACTGTGAATTATGTGTAGACCACGTAGACAGCATTAAAGCTATTGTGCACTTTAATTAATCTTTTAGATTGAGCAGATTACTTATTTTTTTAATACAAATCATGTTCATATTTAATTATTTTTGACTTGTAACTACTTATTAATGAGGGCTTAGCAGCGTTTAGAGCTGCCAAGGTTTAGATTAAGGGGATAATGTTTGTCACTCTTGCTCAGTGGCACATCAGCAGGGTGGGTGTGTGCCAGCAGCAGCTGCCTGGTTGAATGCCCAACCACCATACCATCCTGTCTCCGCTGATGAAAGGAAAATAAAGGCTATATACTTAAAAGTATGTCTACTCTGTTATTAGGGATTCAAAGGAATAGTCTGGAAAATGTGCCATTTTCAACTAAAGGGGAAACTTAACTCTCAATCGATCAACAGAAAAGTTATCGGCAACATTTTTGATCATTAGATAATCGTTAGGGTTTTTTACTCAAAGCCAAAATGACCAACAAATCTGTTTCCAGCTTCCCAGATGTGAATATTGTCTGGTTTATTCGTCCTCCATGATAATAAACTGAATATCTTTGTGTTTTGGACTGTTGGGCAGACTTTTGAAGACGTCACTTTGGGAATTTTTCTGCTATTTACCGACCATCTCTCGACCAAACTGTTAATCTGTAGATGAATGAATTAGAGCTCCAACTTTTTAGATCGTTGTATTAATCGTTAAATTGATTTGTGAAGCAAAAATGGCAGAAAATGCTGTTTTCAGCTTCTCAAATATGGAGACTTCCTGCTTTTCTCTGTTTTATGTCATATTAAACTGAATATATTTGGGTTTGGACTGAAAAAACAAGACATTTAAAGCATCACCTTGCACTTTGAGAAACTGGGATGAACATTTTTCACTATTTTATAAACCAAACGATTATTCTAGAAAGAAATCAGCAGATTTATCATGTAAATAATCATTATTTGCTGCCCCACTTTCAACACCTGTATGATTTTAACTGTACAGTATCGGCAGAACAATTCAGGCTCTAATTAACACATCATTTTCAAATATGTGGTCTCTCAAACGAGACGCGTGGATGTTTTGAGAGTGCGTGACTCATACGTATTCACTCATGCCTGTCACCTGCCCGCCTCTTGACTCTGCCCACATCCGACTTCTTGTAGCCTCACACACAAAAGGTAGAGATTGGATTGCAGAAAAAAAATGCCTTTGCAGCACAGTTCGGTAACAGTCTTGACTTGTTTCACGTGCTGCTTTATGGCATTCGGTGCCATATCCTTTGCATAGGAGCTGGTTAATGACAGGACAAGTAGAAAGAGTGAAGGAGAGTGGGAGGGGAAGGTGTGGCTGTAAAGATACGGGAGCTCAGATGATGAAAGGAGCTGGCGTTCTGTAGGACTCACCCCTTTGTCACAGACTGCCTATTAGGTAACATGGCAATTTGACAATTGGGCGTTTGGTCAGCTTGTGGGTGATCGTTCTTATATGAACATATATATACACATCAGTGACGTCACTAATTACAGTCTTTAAATTTGAGGCCAGAGTCGTCTGTTACTTCAACATTAAGCATCGTGATATTGTCATTGTTTGGTAGATGCTGTTTTAGGGTCATTTATTTATGCTTATTTCAAAGAAACTTGTGAGCACATCTCTGGTAAACACAAGATTTAAAGTTGTGCTTTTGCACGATTCTTTGTGGAGAAACTCGATTAAATCAACTAATCAAGTGTTCGTCGACTGAGAACTTCTTTAGCGCGTTGCCTTCTGTTCTTCGCTCATTTAATATCCTATAAGTGTTTGTTTTGTTTCGGGAAATCGCCCACCTGCAGCCATACTTTAAATCAAAAGCATAGTAAACGGATAGATTACTCGTATTAGATTACCGGCAGTGCATATCAACGTTTCATCTTTGGGGATAGTAACACTGACATCTCGTCGTGTCTGATGTTAGATGAGGCTCCTGTGTGTTTCCCAGCACATGTAAGAGTTCAGCATCTGCTTAAGAGCCTAAAGTGCTGACACATGCAGTTTTATTCTAAAGATAAAGAAAGTTGCATTTTAGAAATATTACGGTAACACTTTACCCCCTATTTATCTTTTTTTTAAAGCCGTCTATAAACATATAATACATTGTTTATAACACATAATAGTTATAAGCAGATATAAGGACATTTTAAAGTGTTTTCAATTACAACTTCTCTTTATATATATATATATAATTAGATATATTTTATATAGCCTCGTTACAACTGTGTTATATATATATATATATATATATATAAATATATATATCTCGTAAATATATATATATATAGAAATATATATTTACGAGATATATATATATATATATATATATATAGAAATATATATTTATATATATATATATATAGAAATGTATATATATATATAAAAATATATATATATATATATATATATATATTTATATATATAGAAATATATATTTATATAATATATATATATATTTATATTTATATATATATATATATATATATATATATATATATATTTATATATATATATATATATGTGTGTCCTTTTCTTTCTGTGTATTTACCAGTTATTGATGCTTCAGAGGAATTAAAGGTGTTGACAAATAGATGAGTAAACACTTAAAGAGACCCCACATCGGCTTACAACAGCATTATAATGTGTGTTAAACGACGTATTAAAAGTGTTAATGCTGCTTATAAATAGTAAACTAAATAGTTTTTCTATTTCATCTCTAAAGTGTAAACGCAGTATTAGCTGTCACACAGAGCGGTGCGTTTGTGTGGCGAGGTTGGTGTGGTCCCATATGTGAATAATTAGGGCAACCTGCAGGGATTTTTTGGCACAAAAATTCTTTTCATCAGAGATCAAAACAGGAACCTCGCTGAGTGTTAAAGTAATGAATCATTGAAAATGTGGAGGCATCAGGGGGAAAAACACACAAGGCCACATATCAAGCATATCTAGAATAAAGTAATTGCTTTGTGATATTTCTTGTGCGGTTTTGACGCCTCTGGAGACGTTACTTAACCGCTTAATAATGCTTTAAGGCTCCGTCAGACTACAGACGGGACACAGTCTTGAAACGCTGCTCAGATGTTATTTTCTTTAGTGTTCACAGAAGTTCCTTGTTTGAATGTGCAAAGTTGAGAATCGGGACAAAAAAAGATGATGATTTGTTCTTCATTCATGCGGTGCTGTGTGAGCAGCTCGGATCAACCTGATTGGCTGCTTTTTATAATAAGGAAGCAAAATGTGTTATTTTTGGCTTCTGTGATAGACATATTTCAAGGTTCCCACATCTTCTTAAACATCAAATTTCAAGGACTTTTCAAAGACTTTCCAGGCCCAATTCCCTTAAATTGAAAGACCCGACCCGGTTTGAGATACAGATCCAGGTTTATTACTCTTACAAAAAGTTATAATGAGAACAAGCAGGCTTTACAGAAGATCAAAAGAAATAACATTTCTATTGTTGCACAAAATATATAAATTCAAGCACTTTCAATGACCCGTGTCCGTGTACTTCTAAAAACTTTCAAGGCCTTGATTTCCCCCCCCCCCTCAAATTCACAAACCTTTCAGGATTTCACGGAGCCGTGGGGACCATGAGACAAAACAATAACATACGATCAAAAGTTTAAAATGTATTCTTTGTACGATGGTTGCCGCGGTGATACAGACTGATACATTTCTAAAACTAGATAAAAGAGGAAGTGGGACTCAAAACCTCCACCGATGTAGTGAGTCCCCCCCCCCACACACACACACACACACACACACACACCCTCACACCCCAGCAGCCCCTCCCAGGATGTTGTCTGCCGACTCTGGTCCAGCACTTCCTGTTCTTTTATTCCCAACACTTCCTGTCCCTGAGCTCCAGCCCTGATCAACAGGACGATTAGCGTTTGTTAACGTAGATTTCAGTCAGTGTGTACAACTTCCGTAAAAGTTTAAGACTTAAACACGTCTGAAATGTCCACATCCACGTCAGCTATTGATTTCAATCTGTCTCTATATATAGAAGTGTCTTCATCTACTGTACCATGATGGCATTTACATAATCTGCAGATTATTTTCTAGATTCAAAAATCAGAAATTAGTGGAAAAAAGTTCAAGGGGTCTTTAAATGTATTTTTTGTGTGTCTAAAAGCCAAAGTTATTCACTTTAATATGATGTAAAACAGAGAATCTCCATATTTTACAGACTGAAAACATCATTTTCAGACATTTCTTCCTGAAAAACTACTGAAACGATGAATCGATTATTAAAATAGTTGGCTGTTACTTCGACATACTTCCCTCAGCTCATCAGTTTGTCAAAACGACCTGCAGCTTTCATCTGTTTGCTGTGGTCGGTGGGCTCGAGGGTTTTCTGCTGGGCCTCCAGCCGCCTTCAGCTGATTCTGTGGAAAGATTTACTTCCTGGTTTCACTGCTTTCTTTGGACGTTCTCCCTGGGAATAGCCCAACTTTCCAAATATAACTGCCACATGTTGGTACATTCTGTCAGTCGCTGGCATTCTGGAGAAAACTCCCATGTTAGTGGCTCGTGGAAGTTGTGGCTTAGCTAATTATGCAGGCTGCGGGTTGGTGCTCAGCAAAGCTCAATTGGCTATAATGTCATTAAGTAGAACTTAGAGAGTGGAAATTAAGCAGATCTTTTTTTCCTTTGTGGATGTATACTTACTGATGTTTTAGTCAAAGCAGGATCTCTGCATCTGTCAGGACGTTGGTGGTAGAACTGCAGAACGGTTCTTTCCTACTACATGAAGACCATTTCCATTATTCCTTTAGCCTGAAAGAACCATATACACAGTTGTATTTAATACACTGCTACTAGGATACGTTGTTTGTTCTATGTTCAGTCTTCCTGAAGGGCCTTTTTGCAAACACATTGCAATGAACCTCTTGTCAGGATTACACACTTCAGTGTGCAGCCGAGCCCGAACGAACGACTCCAAGCAGCTCAGAGATCTCATTGTGATGCTTGTCTGGAAGTTTAATGACCTTCTTTTACATATCACACCTCATGACAGGCTGCCTTGTACATTGTACGCAGCTCCCTTTGCATTCCAGATCTTCATGGGAAAAGATTGCACACTCACAGACACGTGTTCGCACGGAGAGTAGCGAGCGGCAGTGTCAGGAATAACTTCTCCTGCACCCCGACAGCATCGTGCAGCTCATTAGCCCACTGCCCTGGAATCAGCCAATAATTAGATTCCTCTTTCACTTGTCCTTGATCTTGTCTCTAATACACTCAGGTATTTCTTAAGTCACTCCCAGTAGAACTGTGCTGTATCTTCAAGTCAGGCTGTTTACTAAGTAGAGACCAGAGGGAGAGGTGAGGGAGAGGCACATTATGTGTCCAACATGTTGTCGTTTGTGTCACTTATTGAATAACCTGAAAAACCAGGCTGCACTGACTTTAAAAAGGATAGTTTGGCATTTGGATACATGCACTTACTGCTTTCTCGCGTCTCTTCTTGACTTAGATGGAGATTGAAACCCCTCTCATGTATATAAGATATGAAGCTACAGCCATCAGCTGGTTAGCTTAGCATAACAACTGGAAACAGCTAGCCTGGCTGTGTCTAGAAGTAAAAGTAAAAGTTCATTATATCTCGTTTGTTAAACAGTACAAAGGGATTTTACGCAGACTTGTTACTACATTTGCCGTACGACCAGTGGAGACGGAGGCCTAGTCCACATGTACACAGGCATTTGTGAACACACTGGTTGGAGGCGGGGGCGTAGCGCCTCTGTTCCTCAATATAGTGGAAGAGTAAATGTACATTTCTGCACCTCATATGTTCACCCTTGACAGAGTTTTACAAAAGCTCTGTTTTCACTGACCTAAAACATTTGGGTGTGGACGAGGCCTGAGAGGTGGCTGCAGCCGGCCAAGAATAAGTCTGGCACATAACCCCCCCCCCCCCCCCCCCCGTAAAACCACTATGTGCTGTTTTTACACTTCAGGTTTTTGTATGGATTAAACAAACAAGATATAAAAGGTTATAGAGTGAGCGAGAGGTGCAGAGCCAGGCTAGCTGTTTCTAAGCTAAGCTAAGCTAAGCTAAGCTAAGCACATCCTGGCTGTAGTTCATATTTACTGTTCAGACATGAGACTGGTATCGATCTGATCCAACGCTCAGCTAGAAAGAAACTGCTGAATGTCCTTTAGTGAAGCAAACACGTGTTACTGACACACCGCTCACTTCTTAGAAAGCACTGGTGTTACATATTAAGCTAGCTTGATAACAGAGCAGCTACTTGTCGTCCAGTATCTTTTACGTGTGTGTGTGTGTGTGTGTGTGAGTCTCTGTGTGTGTGCTTGCTGCCACAATCTTCCTGATACTCCACCACAAACATTCTCCATAGTTTGTTTTACCATATAAGGTGGTGTGCGTCCCCGGCAGCCAGAGAATGCAAAGTGGTTGCTAAAGGAAGAGGCATGGCCACGGAGAGAATACCAGCTCTGAAAGAAAGAACAATCAAAAAGGGAGGAAATGAAACGATGAGTGGCAGCTGACTTCCTGTCACTCCTTTTCAAGATCCTCATTTCTAAAGTGACATTAGAGTCTATTCTTAGAGTAAAGGTTTGTCATTTCACTGAGTGCTTCTCAGTTCTTGTGACCTTGTACCTGAACAATGCAGTCACATCTGTTGTCTTTGTGCTGAAGCTTTGAAGACTAAAGGTGTGTGTGTTGCTGTGCTGTAAGCATGGGTTAAAGGATTGTATTAATCTGCAGAGGGAAATGTATTGTCAAACATTACCTTCAGGAAAAGCTCTTCTATTCTCTGGTCATGGCTGAGTGAATTAGAGGCATGAGAGCATGTACTGTACGCACATAAGCTTTCTTACTTGACACAAAGCTGTCTCTGTCTAACAGGGAATCCCCCCCCTCCCTGTGATTGTGAAAATGTGATGACAGATAACACACCAGGTTGCACACATTTGATGACAAGCGTAGATATCCTACCATAGTGGTGTAAGCGAAGACTTAGTGTATGTGTGTTGCTTGACGCAGGAAAGTTTCCCGGTTGCTTGCTGGTGATGTGTGTTTGAGTGATGCAGAGATTGACTGAGAGTGAGAGCGTCTGTTTCTGGAAGTGCATTTACAGCATCTGATGTGCCTGCGTGTCTGACCTGGAGCTCATGAATAGCGTGTTTTGTTTGTATGCAGACGCTATTCTCCAGAGCACATTGTTCCCTCAGGACGAAGGAAGTTACAATATCTGTTATTTCAGTCTCTGGTTTAATTCTGTTTCTCACAAGCCAGATGAAGTGTAGACAGACCTGCGTGAAGGACGTCGCTGATGAGATTTCAAGCTGTTTGAGCGATTTATGGCTTTTCATTCATTCCGTGTTGGGTTAGGTCTTTCCTTTTTCAACTTCTGCCTGTTTTAAGGCATGTCAACGCTAGTTCGACAGACATTTCCTGTCTCATATCAGCGGCCTCCCCTGACAGCGCTGGGTGCAGTAGGGCAGGACCTGGGAGAGGACAGGGAGAGGGGGGGAGAGAGAGAGACACAGAGAGAGACAGACAGACGGCGAGAGAGGGAGAGAGAGAGAGAGACAGAGAGAGGGAGGGAGAGAGACAGACAGACGGAGATAGAGGGAGAGACAGACAGAGAGAGAGACAGAGACAGACAGAGAGACGGAGAGAGAGGGAGAGACAGACAGAGAGAGAGAGAGACAGAGAGAGACAGACAGACAGAGAGAGAGAGAGAGAGAGAGAGAGAAAGAGACAGACAGAGGGAGAGAGACAGACAGACGGAGAGAGAGGGAGAGACAGACAGAGAGAGAGACAGAGACAGACAGAGAGACGGAGAGAGAGGGAGAGACAGACAGAGAGAGAGAGAGACAGAGAGAGACAGACAGACAGAGAGAGAGAGAGAGAGAGAGAGAGAGACAGACAGACAGACAGACAGACGGAGAGAAAGAGACAGACAGAGGGAGAGAGAGAGGGAGAGAGACAGACAGAGAGAGAGACAGACAGAGGGAGAGAGAGAGAGACAGGCAGACAGAGGGGGAGAGAGACAGGGAGGAGGGAGAGAGACAGGGAGGAGGGGGAGGGAGAGGGAGGGAGGGAGGTGGAAAGACTGACTGGCTAGTCAGCAGTCTGGGATGACATGGAGACTAGAGGGAGAAAATCTTAAAAATTAAAAACGAGTCCTCCGCCAACAAGCAGGAAACCGTGCTTTCATTTCCTGAAGTGTTGAGTCTGTGACAGAATGGAAGAATCGACTGGATGGAGGTCTAAATATTCTCAGTATATTCTCTCTCTCTCTCTCTGCAGTGTCACCTTTCCTCCTCATCGCTGATGCTTTCTCTTTTTATTTCTCTTAATGATTTTATCTTGCCAACATGGTATCGTCAGCGTGACTCACCTACCTGTAAGCTCATGTGCAGACACTTTGACTGTTGATCCGACTGGCAGCCTGACTTCTGGACTGAATGAGCTAATGAGTCACTGACCTACTAACTGCTGCACTGAATAACGTCTGTTTGTCTAAGAAATCCCCAGCTGCCTCTGTTTAGCAACAGAGGGAGAAAACCAGTGTGAGTTCTCTGGGTTTGAATGAATAATTCAGCGTTGTCGCAGTTCAAAAGTGCAGTAATGCGGTGCTGTTTGAGCCTCCTGCTTGTAAACGTTTAACAGTGGACAGTCTCTTTGTGTATGAGAACAGACTTGGGCTGGTTTCCAAATTTGAAAGCGGCTCCCTCGGAGGATGAACTCCCCGTCCAACAGAGAGGAAATGCCTGTTTAGTTGTCTGTTTGCTTTCTTTTTCCTCTCTCTGCCTTTTTGTTTACCAAGGGCAAAGGAGAAGAATCCCATTTGTCCACCCTACTTGGCCCAGTTCTGCATTCACAGTCACCGGAAATTGAGTTTTTGCAAACGTTTCATTCACATCCAAAGTCCTGCGCTCTTCAGATATTAAAAAGGATTTCAACTTTCATGTTTCAGACTCAGCGGTTAGTCGTTGTGTTTCTTGCAGGTCGGCGTCGCTTCTATACAACATCCTACAAAGACCTCCAGCTGTCTTCACTCCACTTATTATTCATCAGCTAGACAACTATTGATTTGTGGAGCATGCGTGAAGGATAGATTACAGTGTCTCACAGATGGAACTGAATGTATTGTTATTTCACTTGCAGTCAGACTTCTTAATGTGGAGTCAGTGTGTGTGTGTCACGGAGTGATGAGGCACAATATCTCCCTCTTAGTCATGGCACCAGGATTGCATTTAAACAGAGGTATTTTCAGAATAAGAGTCCTTGCACCAAATGTTTGTGTGGCTGCCTCGATACAAGGCAACACTTCAAAAACAAAACACTTCAGTTACTGTAGTTTTAAATATATATTATATTCATTTATTAGTTTCTTTTGCATAAACACCTAAAAACTGTCACCCAGTTCCAGCGTGCTTTTAAAGTGAAACTGAGACGTTTCTATTATAACTTTTAGGGGAAATGATCTAAAGTTATCGTTCAGTATTCCCAAAATACATAATATTGACTTTCATCATAAAGTTTTTCATATAAAGCGTTCTTTTAGCAGAAGTGAAGATGCTTCAGTGTCGAGAAAAGGGTAGAAAATACCAACGAGTTGTGCTGAGATGTTCTGTTCATGCTAATTGAGGAGCCGGTGAACTTTCAGTCAGTAACTGAACTTATGAGAAGCTCATGAATAAAATGCTCCGCATGCTGTAGTGCTGCTGAGCGGGGAACGACAGGACAACACACGAGATAATGCATTCGATACGAGAAGCGTGAAGTCAAACTGTTTCACACATCTCAGCTAATATATGATCATACGTGCACTTTATGCATGTTTACACAGTTTGCTGTGCAGACAGTTCCAGTAAAGCTGCAGGTTGCTCTCCATCTAAATTTCCCCTTTTTGTTTCTCCTCTCAGGCGGAGGGAGATGTAGCAGGTCTGAACCGTAGGATCCAGCTGGTGGAGGAGGAACTGGACCGAGCCCAGGAGAGGCTGGCCACGGCCCTGCAGAAACTGGAGGAGGCTGAGAAGGCCGCGGACGAGAGCGAGAGGTCGGTTTTTTTTTTATCAAGATGAAACGTTGATATTCTTCACATTGAATTTGTGTTTATGTGCCTTTTTTCTCCTGGCTTTCACGACATCATTTAAAACCTTGTCTGTCTCATCAGAGGGATGAAGGTGATCGAGAACCGAGCGATGAAGGACGAAGAGAAGATGGAGATTCAGGAGATTCAGCTAAAGGAGGCTAAACACATCGCAGAGGAGGCCGACCGTAAATACGAGGAGGTGAGACTGACACCCTTCGATGCATTGGGATGCACACTTTGCATTCACTCTTGTCCAATTAGTTCAAGACTAAAAGGTTTCACTGTTTTTCGTCCCAGGTGGCCCGTAAGCTGGTGATCCTGGAGGGAGAGCTGGAGAGAGCTGAGGAGCGGGCCGAGCTCTCAGAATGGTAAAACGCACAAACATGAGGCCAAAATACATGCAGGCCCCCCCCCCCCCCCCCCCGACTTTCGTTAAAACCAAACGTGTGTCGGCTTCTCTCTCCACAGTAAAGCCGCTGACCTGGAGGAGGAGTTGAAAAATGTGACCAACAACCTGAAGTCCTTAGAAGCCCAGTCTGAGAAGGTGAGTGGTGCACGTGAGGGCTGTGCATGGCGGTGACTCGACCCTGCAACAGAAATATACATTTAGAAGTAATTCCTCTTTTTGTTTGGCCTCCTGAGGAGATCAGTCGTGTTTTCCACACAGGAAACGTGCAGCAGACTGTTGTTTTTATATCCAGTAATGTTTAAGATAAGCATAAAGTCAGGCCTGTGTGAACAGCTAGCTTCAGAGCTTATGGAGTTTTTATATTTGCAATGTGTGTAAACACACAGAGGTAAACCTGAGACGATGGTGGAACGTTCTCAGTGACCTCAAGAACAAGTTCAAGTTATAAAAAACAAAATGCTGCCTGTTAAATAAATAGAATTGGTAAGCTTAGGCTAGCTGCCTTTTGATATTTCTCAGAAACTTTCCCATTTCAGAGATGAATTGTACACAACTTTGACTTGGTGTGTAGGATTGCTGTCAATCAGTTGCAATATTTAGGGAAGAAACGTATTTTAAAATTGATTTTTGGAAGTAAGATTTTTCAGAATCTTAGAAAATAAGAGTCTTAATTGTTATATAAATGTATTGTTTCCCTCCCCACCAGTACAAACCACAAGTCTGGATGCATTCACTGACTCGTTTGTCAAACGTTTGGCCAAAGGCAACGTAATTTTCTTGGCAAATAGCTGCAAAGCTGATTGATGGTTTATGGAGTTGCTTCATACACAACCTAAATAAACACAACGGTATATACTGAACACGCTCTGGCACTCGGCACACACTCGTCTGCAGGTCCCTGCGTCCTCTCTTTGGGGCTGTTCTGGCTCAGTGGAGTCATCTCCGTGAGTATGGAGGGAAAACACATCACCAAAGTGTTGTTTCATACTTCCTCCATTATAATTGTGTATCATCAGGCCCTACCTACAACCTTTATTTAGATAAAACCTGAACGTATAAAGAGTGCAAGATCTGAACTCAGCGGTTTGCACAATAACTTATCCACCGCATGACAAACTCAAGCTAATTTATTTATTGTGCACAGGGTTCCTGCAGATCCTTAAAACGTCTTAAATACATTTAATTCATTAATCTAAAACAAAAAAGGGCCTAATTGTTATTAAAATATCTTAAATCAATGTTTTAAAAAATCTTTAAAATGCTAAGACATGGAAAATAGGATAAAAAAAAAATAATAACTGAAAAATTGCGTAAAATGTGTCTTGAATTTCATTATGAGTGGCATTTAAAAAGTCTTAAATCTAACATTCCTTTAGCTGTAGGAACCCTGCAAAACTATTACAGAGAAACAGTCGCTGGGAATACAAATCTTGTATTCCAGACTCCCTCTAACAATTCTATATTCATTAATTCTATATTAATATGTATCAAAGGAAACCACACAATTACAAAAAAGCAGAATGAGGATCTGAAGGAGTTCAGAATCAGCCCGTGAGGCTGTGTGTTGTACGTGCAGGGAGTGAACCAGCAGCCAGTAGAAACCTGCAGCACATTCCTCCTGGTTGCTACATTACATTTCTCCCCTGGCACGGACAGGCTGTATGACAGCATGCCAGGTTAGCCACATGACCGCTCTCCTTTAGCGATACGAGCCATCGCTGTGTTCAGTCAGGCCTGTCATGGTCGGCATCACAGCACAACTTGTTCCCAGGCCTGGCCGGGGCAACACCTCGCCTCGTTACATATCTCTCCTCAGAGGGAGTGGTGCCATAGCTGTTGGAGCAATTATAATCTTTGGATGCGTGCGTGCGTGCGTGCGTGCGTGTGTGTCTTCACATTGTGTGCATATTTAGGTGGAAGCATGTGTGAGCATGTGTTTGCATTTCTGCCACTGATTAGGGAATGTTGTTTCTCTCCGTGTCTCCGTATGTCAACAGTATTCAGAAAAAGAAGACAAGTACGAGGAGGAGATCAAAGTTCTGACTGACAAACTGAAGGAGGTGAGATCCTGATTCTAGTCATCATTTGTGCAAATACTGCATGTTTTCAGAGTGAAACAAATCAGCAATGTCCCACATAAATGCTGGCAAAAACACCCAGGCAGGCATCACAGTTGTGTCGGCATCCAATCAGGCCGGGGACCTTTGTTGCATGTGGCACATACATGCAACCTCACAAACATATGACCTACATGTCACATTTCAGCCTCCTGAAAGCTTTGTCCACCCGAGGGTGGGGACATTTTTGTGGACCGACTGTGCGAGCTGAAGAGCGACTGGTCGCAGCTAGAATACAACTTATTCATTAAGTTCTCATCGCACACTTTATCAGATTAATATCTGCATGCGTTGAAACCCTAAATGTAAAACATGTCACTTCTATGATTACGTTGGAAGACGCAGAAAGGCTCTTGCAGTCTTGTGTGTTGAATTCACTGCAGCTTGTTTCTTTACCTTGTAACATACTGTGTGTGTGTGTGTGTGTGTGTTTCTGTCAGGCTGAGACTCGTGCAGAGTTTGCAGAGAGGACAGTGGCCAAACTGGAAAAATCCATTGATGACCTGGAAGGTATGAGATCAGCACCACTCTCAACCAAAATCAACATAAAGACAAAGTCTATTCATGACCTTCTTTAAATGATATAGGGTGCATTCAGTTTCTGTAAATTAGGAAACGTGTCTCTTGATTCCTCCCAAGCAGATGGTTTGTTAGAGTTTCCTGCAGGTCCGGGGGCCAACTCTAATCCTAATGCATTTGAATGTACACATGCACAATTACATTCAGTTTGACACAAACCCCAGAAGGAGGTTCCTATTTCAGCAATACTGGAAGAAATCCAGTGCTCCCTGCTAAATGTATGACAACTTCTAAAAGTAGAGCACAGAATGTGCACAGGTGCTTTTTAGGTCAGCATTATTCAGTTGTTGAACCACAGGCAGCTGAGTTTATAGTCATTGGAGCAGTTTTATGAGACATTCATAGCCGGTTTACATGCTCAAAGCTCACCCAGCTAAAGAGCTGCAGGCGTAATTAGATATGCACAATTCTTTATTTCTGCATCTTTAAAAAGCCTGACCTATTTTTTTTGTGTCTTCTCCTTCCTCTCTCCGCTCTTTGCCTCCATCTGCCTCTCATGCTTCTCCTGCTTTCGGCTTGTTTGTGTCGCTGCTGTCCCTGACACCTGCCTGTACTTCCTGTCGACCTCTGACCTCCAGATGAATTATATGCTCAGAAGCTGAAGTACAAAGCCATTAGTGAGGAGCTGGACCATGCCCTCAATGACATGACATCTCTGTAGATGCTCTCTCTGTCGCTGCCTCTCACTTCCCCTTTCTGACTTCATCTTCTCTCTGTGGATCGTACTGTATGTGCCTTCTTCCCATCTTACTATGCAGGAAATAATGAATTAAAAAATATGTTTCTTTCCTACTTTACAGCTTTTGTCTCTCTGTTGATTATTCCTACAAGCTTTATATCTTAGTAGAATATTTGATGCATAACCTCAGCTAAGAATTATACATTGCCGTGCACTACTGGTGTTTAATGTGCATCTTATTATCGGCAAGTTTAAGGTGAGATTTTCAGTTTTATTTGTGTGAATTAATGCCGTTTGCGATCCCCTGTAACCTTTTGGTTGTAAATATAACTCCTTCTTGATGTTTCTTTTTGTTATATATTCACGTGTGCTCATAAAGTATGTGCGCACGGTTGCATCTAATACAACAAATGTAGACAAATCCTCTAGAAAGTCCAAAGTGTAATCTACTAACGGTCTTCTGACGATGACAGTCAGCAGTTTATGCATGAGCACAGCGGTGTGGTTGAGGTTTTTTTTGCATGCGGCACAACTTTAACCAAAATAGTTATGCAAAAACATCTGTTCATTAAAACGGTGCTCTGTGCTGTTGTGCAAGGAATGCTGTTTGACAAACCTATAAAGGAGAACAAATGGCCATGAGACGAACAGTAACATGCGCTGATGGTTGTCACTTTTCTTCTTCTTCTTCTCCAGAGAAATTATCAAAAGCCAAAGAGGAGAATCTTGGCATGCACCAAGTCCTGGACCAGACCCTGCAGGAGCTGAACAGCTTATAAACACACAGAGAGGAAGCTGGAGAGGATGAGATCGTCATGTAACATTCCTTTAATGTTCGACTCCATTCCACATTTCGAGCTGTAAAATCTTTATTCCCCGTGTGAAGGGGGATTAACTTAATGCTTGTCCCTTGATGTTTTTTTTGACTTTGTTTCTTTTTTTATTTTATTTTATGGGAAGTCATTTTAACCCCATTGCTTCTATTTTTTTTTAAATATCCAGCAGTGATTGCAGAATTCTCCCTAGAATTATTTTTGACCACTTTATTTAGGAAGAACTGGCAACTTACACACCCAAAGAAACCTCAGATTTGGTCACTGAACCACTTAAACTGGCTCCATTTTACATTTTTAGTGCACATACATTAAGCCTCTGTCTGATTATTTTAATACACGTGCTACAGATGGTGTTGGGTTTCGCTCAGGCTACATTAGTACGGCTCTAAAGTGCCACCTGGTGGTGATGGGATGTCAGTCAACGGTCTTGTTTTTTCTGATCACGCTGTTCACAGACGTTCGGCTTATGTGCGCCTGTGTTGGCGGTGTCCTCCTGAATCTGTGTGTAAACAGCATGGTGTTGAAAGCTTTCATTGATAAATAAACAGGTCAAGGTACATGCTCAGTCAGGCTTCTTTACATTTCTTTAAAAAGTAATTCCTCGATTTTATCTTGAGGCCATAAAGTTGCAGATGCGTAGTTTTTATGTGCCTCAAATGTTTTATACTCTACTTTTAGTGGGAATCTGCAGAGCCTGAGAGCTGTGCATGTACAGTCTCTATCAGTGACATGCATTTCTAAGCTGTACTACTTTCCCCAAAGCCTCACCTGACTTGACACGTTCTTCTTCTTCATTGCAACTATACGCCACGATGTAGCCACTATTTACTAGATTTACAATATATTGTATTACATGAGCGAGCTAAACCCGGAACCACTGGAAGCTCAAGTCAAGTTTTATCAACCATGGATACTTATTGTATATAGTAGAATAATGTTAGGTTTTTGAGAAATTGTATTGCTTTGATTATTTTTGGTTTTGTTTCATTTACACCACTTCTTTTTTTTGTGCCAGGGAAACTCAAGACCAAAGAACACACTCACACACACACACACACACACACACACACACACACACACACAGACAATAAATTCTTTTAAATGTTTTAATTGTTTTTGTTTGTGATGATCATCATGGTTTCATCTCATGCCAGGGCCATGAGAAGAACATCACACGTGACCAAGACCATTTTAAAATATTTCATTCACCAACCCCCTCCCCTCCCCCCCCCCTTTATTATGTCAACACAATAAATGTTTTACAGAAATCAGGACTCAGTGGACTTTCTGTGCATTTTGAAGAATTGTAATATGTTTTATTCAAGATGAATCCTCATATCAACCTGGTATACATACAGTTCATTCTGAACATGTGGGAATGTGCATGCATATGATTTAAGTTGCTCCTCCAACGCTCTGCATTTCACTCCACATTAAAAGTGCGGAGTGCGACGATCAGACTCATTGTTTCATGGTACGTTCTTCCAATCTGCTGCTAGTCGGGTGTTTAGAACATTTCTGTTCAGGAATATTTCTTCCTGAAGGCACAGCCTAGACACAAAACAAACATTTCAATACCTCAAATCAGACTCAACTATTTAAAGGATGGCTTTGGATCCTTTCACCTTTTTTTGTTGTTGCAATTATTAACATTTTTGTGTTGAACAAGGGAAGAAAACTATTGATATATTCATGCATCCAGAATTAACTTCATCCACATATATCAATTAATTTAAAAAAAACTAAAGATAAACCGACGAGAGAGAGAAAACATTTATTTTTTCTATTAATTTGCGTAATTTCATAAATTAATTCATACCTCATCAATTTAAACTGACACCTTTTATACTTATATAAGTTATTCTCTCCATTTCTGAGATTTCCTGTATCCTTCCATGATTGAACTGATGGACTTAAACTAAATATATATTTGTTTACCTTCAGTTAGTCTGCATTTCCCCCCTGCTGGTTGGCAGAGGATTAAAGAGCAGCCACCACAAGGCACCACCGTCTGGGAATGGCTGAAGATGGTGGTGATCCTGTAACAGCCTTGGGAGGATAAACATTAACAACATTACAAAAAAAAACACTTTTAAGGACACACTTATAATACACACATTAGAAAATCAGTGAGGAAAATTAGCTGCGTGGTGCAGTCCTTACCTGTGCATTTAACATCCATAAAGTAGGAGTTGGGACTCTGCACCAGCCTCTTCTTCTTGTGTCTACTCCTCTCTTTAGTGAGACTGGGCTGCAGCAGATCTTTATCCTGCAGCCGAGGTCAGAGGATGATCAAATTAGTCATTTTAGAATTAAATTAATATTTTGTATTATTATTATTATTATTATTATTATTATTATTATTATTATTATTATACTGATGGTGATGATAATGGTTAATATTATTAATTGTATTTAAATATATATTATTATTATTATTATTATTATTATTATTATACTGATGGTGATGATAATGGTTTATATTATTAATTGTACTTAAATATATATTATTATTATTATTATTATTATACTGATGGTGATGATAATGGTTAATATTATTAATTGTATTTAAATATATATTATTAGTATTATTATTATTATTAGTATTATTATACTGATGGTGATGATAATGGTTAATATTATTAATTGTACTTAAATATATATTATTATTATTATTATTATTATTATATTATTATTATTATTATTATTATTATTATTAGTATTATTATACTGATGGTGATGATAATGGTTAATATTATTAATTGTATTTAAATATATATTATTATAATTATTATTATTATTAGTAGTATTATTATACTGATGGTGATGATAATGGTTAATATTATTAATTGTACTTAAATATATATTATTATTATTATTATTATTATTAGTAGTAGTAGTAGTAGTATTATTATACTGATGGTGATGATAATGGTTAATATTATTAATTGTATTTAAATATATATTATTATTATTATTATTATTATTATTATTATTATTATTTAATATTCAGTTAATGACGAGGCGATGCTAGTTTGTTGATGTTTTGATTATACCGTAATGCCCCCCCCCCCTACAGGCTCACGAATGGAGCAAGTGCACAAACATGTCCAGGCAAGCCTTGGCATCATGTCTGAGAAGCTACACCTGCATACTGTAAGCAGATAATGATTTTTAAAATACATTTTAACGCATATTTTCTCTGTGCATCAACTCGTTAACACATCGTTCTCTCACTGTTTCCATGCCATGTTTTATTTATCAATCAATGAACTCATACTTTTATAACTGCAAGCTCTAACGTTTGTAACTAGAAGAAAATAAAGCAATAACAATATTTTCACTTACAGACATGTTTGCTTAAATCCCTCAAGTTTATCATCCAACGCAAATACGATGCAGAAGGTATCAAGTGTTCCTTTCTCAATCAGACTGGAGTTGTTTTGATGTCTGAAGTACGTCTAGCCCCGGAAGAGCCGAGCAGGCGGGCGGGGTCTGTCTCTTCAGGGGTGGTGCAACAGATAATACTGGATGAACTGGTCCATGTTTACATAATAATGTTACTTCAATAATTACTTTTGTACAAATCAAAAGTCAATAAGTGTATTTCAGACACACATGTCCATATCAATAACTATGAATAGATAAGTAGCTAATTGTTTCTCAATATGGGGTCTATACATAGAAAAACTATTTTCTAATTTTCTTTTCCTAATAAACTTTTTAGGTTTTTAATATGATATTTTATATATCTAATATTTTTTATTAGAGAAATAACATCTGTCGATAAGTAGTGGAAACTTCATCCTGTTAAATGATGATCTAACTTAATATATCACGATATTAAACATTTTCTTTTCAAAAGGCTTAAATATGTTCAATTTATAATATTGACATTTTAAAATCTAAAATAGTTCATAGATTACGTTGTATTATAATGAATTGTATGCTATTTATTAAAATAATCGGCATTATATTCTGAATACAGTATATATATATATATAGTATGAAGAAACAATACTAAAATAACAAAATGTGTAATTTGATAAATACATGTAATAATGTATATATAAATAAGTGTACCAAAATTAATATTAAAAATACATGTAGGCATTAATTAATTGAAACAAAGTGACGGAAATTGATATTTCTAATTCAATTTGCCTCTTTATTTATTTACCTTTGTATTATGTATCCTATTTATATACTCTTCTATTTAATGTTCCATTTTATTTATTTATTTATTTTTTGCATTAATTTTTAAATGTATTTATTCATTAATAATTAAATTATCGTATGTGTTTATATATTTGTCACACCCAGATCCCACTTTGAGAATATTTGCTCTACGATGCCCTCGTGAGTTAAGTATTGATTTCTGTCAAACGACTAATTAACACACATAATTTAATTCGGGTGACCACAGACATCAAAACGAACATACCTAACGGGATATCAACGGACTTCCGGAGCCACGACGACAGAGCAGAGTGACAGTTGATTTGTCCAAAAGGACAGCTCACAAGCAGTGACGTCTCTGTCTCTACGGCGGGCGGGATATCCGCAGTAGTAAACTAGCTAATAACATGGCGAAGACTTATGATTACTTGTTTAAACTACTTTTAATCGGCGATTCAGGCGTCGGAAAGACCTGTGTGCTATTCAGATTTTCGGAAGATGCCTTCAACTCAACGTTTATCTCTACTATAGGTGGGTAATAATCGTATCATGAAGACTGTCTTTGCTGAAAAAGTACAAGAGCAGCCCATCCCGTCATGCTAATTTGTTGCTAACTTTTCTGGCTAGCATTCATCTTGTAGTAGCTAGTCAGGAAGCAGGCTCGTTACAGGGGCTTTTCCAGAAACGACAACTATATTTTAACAAGTTGTGATACTTAAAACACCCCTGTATGTATGAACTGTAAGGTTGTGTACGTCCCAAAAGCTGTAATAGTATTATAAATTAATTGACAATAAAACTAACTAGCTACAAAGCTGTCAGTTAGCTAGCTAGCTAGCTAGCTAGCTAGCTACTTAGCAGTGTCATTTTTCATATGACCAGCTGCCTGTACTTCGCACTGTCGTAGACAACGTTACAGAACATATTTATGACTCTGTGCTGCTAAACTTAAACATTAATGCTACTGTCAAGGGGATGCTAAATGTCATTTCTGCGCCAGATGTGCAAAAATGTAATCATGTGACTTGTTTTTCCTCAGGTATTGATTTCAAGATCAGAACAATAGAATTAGATGGAAAGAAGATCAAGCTACAGATATGGTAAGATTGTCACAATATATGCAATGCTTCTTTATAGCTTGGCTTGTATGTGGAGAAGAAATATTCATGATGGGTGATGATTACACCAGTTTATTGTGTACATCTCACTAACATTAATGCAGTCTAATAGAGTAGCCCTTCAGGGTTTATTGCACTCTGGATGTTAGTTTTAGCTTTGTGTATCTTTCTTATCTTTCTTTTTAAATGAGCACAACTTAAAGTAAAGTGGCTTTAAAAGAAGTTATGGTGTCGTGATATCACCAATATCAAGTGATATCAATGCGAGCCTGTAAAAGGTTGAGTAAATATACAATATTTAAGATAAATAACTATAACCTTGGTTGATATCTGGTTTAATTTTCTCCAATATTACAATCTGTATCGCGCTGTTATTAAACAAGACACAAGTTTTTCTATCTATAAATCTTTGTACCGCTTTTATATCCTCTCTTGACAACGTCATTGACGTCATGATTTTCCTTGTTTTTGATATGGAATAAATACCAGCCACGTATTTACTTTAGCACGGTAAAGTCCAGATAGCTGTGTCCACTGATTACTTTTAGGGGATTTTGCTTTATATCTTAGAGGAAGAGATTAACATCTGTTTTATTTCTGTGCTGTTAGCGACTTGTGATATGTTCACTCTTGCACAAAGACTGGAACCAGTGGGAAACATCTAACCTGGTCAACTATAAGTCTCTAAAGCTAACATATTTACACTGTAGTTTTGTCTTTAATACTTGTGCAAGGATAAAAATAGTTTTAAAGAACAGTTAACATTGGAGCAACAACAGCTGCGCCATGTGTCCTTGTCCAAGTCCTGTCCTTAGTGCCTTTAAAGTCGCTGGTTCTGCAATTTTCAACAACACCAAGCCGACTCTTGGGTGGTGACTCGTCTGCAGTATAACAACACACAACACTTAAATAAGACATTTAGGGAGTTGAGTATGTATTTATTTTTAAATGATCTGTTTCCAGTTGTTTACAACCTCCTTGCTTAATGCACAGATGGAAATCTAGCTTTTAAATAAGGTTTCTTTTGTATGTAGGGATACAGCAGGACAAGAGAGGTTCAGGACCATCACGACAGCCTACTACAGAGGAGCCATGGTAAGTTGCATTGTCATCTCAGGTGTGAGCGCTGCAGCATCAACCTTTACCTGAACTACGCCCAGCACTGTTGTTATTGTTCACTACATTGTTCACACCTGGAACATCAGAGGTGCACTCGGTGCATTGTTATGGTATTTCTGTTCGCCTCTCCTTTTTAGTTCAAGTTTAACTGGATGTCTGTGTTTGCATATTTTACTTCAGTATCGATCCTTGTTGCCTTTTAGGTTTTCAATAAGGATGCACACTATGGATCATCTTATACTGACATTACCTGCTTCTCATTACTGATACCAAAAGGATAACTGATCATTTCTCATGTAGTTTATGCACACCTGAGGGTAAGATGTAGAGAGCAAAGAGGTCTGAGCTCTGACCAAACCTAACTGACATCACTACAACAAAACTAAGAACAGTTCTGACTCTTCAAATATGAATTAATAAAAAATTCTATTAAAGTAGGTTAAAAAAAAACTTGTTTTGCAAATTGCAACCGTGTTGTCGTGTGTAGATGCTGCGCTTGTTAAGTCAAAGCAATTAGCCTTCGTATTATCGACTATTTATCGGCTGTAATTTCATTATTGGAATAATAAACTTCCCATTATCATCCCAAAATCTGCAACTTCTTTGCACACT
Source organism: Cottoperca gobio (assembly GCF_900634415.1). Classification (NCBI taxonomy): domain Eukaryota; kingdom Metazoa; phylum Chordata; class Actinopteri; order Perciformes; family Bovichtidae; genus Cottoperca; species Cottoperca gobio. The sequence goes on from NC_041358.1 coordinate 25,903,778, forward strand.
GGTCTCATGTATTTCAGTCGTAGTAGTTCTTAACTTATTTCTTTATATTTTATATTGCGTATTCTTTAGATGTATATATGTTTGACTGTGTAGTTTTTACTGCTGATAACTTGCTGCAGCTGTAACTCAATAATTTCCCAATTTGGGATCAGTAAAGTACATCCATCTATTTATCGGCCTGATATATGTCGTGCATCTCTAGTATTGAAGTGCTATACTTTTACTTGAGGCTTTAAAATCATGTGATCCATCACTGATGAAGGTGAACGTGGACAGCAGAAAATCACATTACACACTTAATTTCCATAAAGTCTGTCTCTTTGGACTCATGAGAATTTGTAAGCAATGATTTCATTGTTGTCTTGCTGCTCAGTTGTTTCATGACTGTTCTTCTCCAGGGCATCATGTTGGTGTACGACATAACAAATGAGAAGTCCTTTGACAACATCAAGAACTGGATACGGAATATAGAAGAGGTAAACGTTTCACATCGGTGTGTGTTTGTGTGTGTGTGCCTGCCTCTTAATGTTAATATCAGTCGTTTTTTTAAAATAAGCTAAAGAGTTTGCATAAATATAACGCATCAATGTCCTGTCTGTTTACCGTGCCAATTTGTGTTCCACAGCATGCCTCGGCAGACGTGGAGAGGATGGTCCTTGGGAACAAATGTGATTGCAATGACAAGCGACAAGTGTCCAAAGACCGAGGGGAGAAGGTGGGAGGATGCAGATGAATAATAAATGCACTGACAACTTGATTTTACAACAACACTTGAACCTCGCTCTGTTGGGATACATATTTATTAACGTGCCTGAGCACTGACACCCATTCTGTTCTCCCGCTGTCAGCTGGCGCTGGAGTACGGTATCAAGTTCATGGAGACCAGTGCGAAGGCGAACATCAACGTCGAGAATGTGAGTTCACGCTTTTCTTCTGCGACTATCATTCACAGCTGGAGGTATTGTTACCAAGAGTTGGGCCGTTGGTCATTGTCGTCTGTAGCTTTAGCAAGAGTCTGACTAATTAACAGCTCATGAGAGATTAAATATTTATCTATTATGACGGAAACTGTCACGTGTTGAGTGTTAGTACTGGGCGATATGGAGCAAACAAACCTGTCTTGGTGTTTTCAGGCTGAATGGCATCACATATGTAACACGACATCCAACATTAGCGATATAATCGTTATTGTGAAGTGATATCTACATACATTTAAAGGAGCAGTGTGCAGGATTTAGGGGGATGTATTAGCTATATTCATTAGTACTCATAACTATGTTTTATGTGCATGATTACAGCTAACTAAAGATTGTTTTCATTAGCTTACAATGAGACCTTGAATTTGTTTAACCTGTTTTTGTCTGCAGGCTTTCTTAACCCTCGCCAGAGACATCAAAGCAAAAATGGACAAGAAGCTGGTAAGAATATATAAATCTGTAACATCTGTTAGTGTGTGGTATCTGTGCTGTGTCACGTACTGGTGTGTTTTGTTGCGCTTCTCATATTTGAATGTGCTCTGTCGTGTGTGTGTGTGTGTGTGTGTGTGTGTGTGTGTGTGTGTGTGTGTTCAGGAGGGCAACAACCCGCAGGGCAGCAGTCAAGGAGTAAAGATTACAGAACAACCCAAGAAGAGCAGCTTCTTCCGCTGCACGCTCCTGTGAGGAGACGGGAGTGTCGGCATCCACCATCGCCTTAACTGTGTCCCCCACTGGACAGAACTGGACAGAGCACACACTCTCCCCAAGTCTTCTTCACTTCGTCTTCCTCCTTTTTCTTTCTATTAGGAAAAACTAAAGTTTATCGCTCTTTTGGTTCCATTGACAACTGTGAATCTAACTCCCGTGGCCTCTGTTCGATCTTTTCTCATTAGATTCTTGATTCTTCCAATTTTATTGACTTTTAAAGGCTTTTTGTGAGAAACGATCAAACCTTCCCTGCTCACATTAATGTCGGATTCCTCGCTGGTTTCTTCCACCTGTTGTCGGTGTCACTTGGTGAAGTCTTATTTATTTGATCCTCATCACATAAAGTAGCTCAGATTATACCTCCAGAAAAGGCTAACGAGTTTAATGGGCTTCCTAATTTTGAACATGCTCCTGTCGAATAATGCGATGTATGTATCCAAGGTGATGAGAGTACAGTCCACATTTGTGTACTGACTGGGTGGCCTAGACTTTTTATTATTAGATAACAGAAAATGTGAATCATTCATCATGATTCTCATCATGAAACGGTAGTGCCAGCACAGGTTTACTCATCATATCAACACTGGGGGTTTACATGTCCTCTGTTCACCTTTACTACTCGTGTCTTTCTGATTTCTTAGGCTGAAACATTCCTCTTGTGAACACTTTAATGTGCAATGTAATGTGTGTGTGTGTGTGTGTGTGTGTGTGTGTGTGTGTGTGTGTGTGTGTGTGTGTGTGTGTGTGTGTGTGTGGGGGGCGCAGATTAAGCCTATCTTTCAGTATTCACGTGGATGCAGTGAGACCGGGTTCTTGACATTGAAGTATGCTTGTTTTAAGGCCACGCAGATTCCTTTTTTTTAGGTATTGCAATTTCTACGGTTAATATAAGATGTGATTCAACTAGCGGACTAGCAATACCTGACTCTGACACCTGGAGGCATGACAGTCTCACAGCGGTGGCACGTAAGGAATCCCAGCGATGATGAAATCATTGTTTGACGCATTCATACTTCCTGTCGTCAGGTCCAATGGGGGCGCACGCACACAAACTGTTTTCTGGGCCGTGGAGAGGTGCTGTGCTGTAGCAGTATTTATGGAGTGAAACAAAACATAGCACCAAAATGACAAAGTGCCCTTTTTATGTTCTTATTGATTATTATGCACTTTTCCTTTTTTTTGTCCTTTTCTGTTAAAAAAAAAAAAAAAAAAAGTTCTTAACATTTGTTGACTGTTTATTACAAGTCTTAACTGAAAGCATAGAATATCCGTGCACAACATGTACCCTATCTGGGCTTCCTTAAAAACATCTGAGCACTGAAACCTCTTTATGAGTTTGTATAAGGAAAATACACCGAAGGCCTTTAATTTAGAGAAGTTTCCTCATTTCAACATTCCTTTATTCCACTTTTTCCAGCTTTTTATGCATTTACATCCCCATTGATGCCTTTGCAACCACCCCTCCCCCACCTCTCTCTCTTACTCCCCCCCTCCAGACATCCCACTGTCTTGTTTTGGCCCAGTATCATGGCCATCTGAACTATGCATTCTGGGTGCGTAGAAAACCCTCTCAAAGCTTTGCACACTTGACTTGACGAGCTCTGTTTGAGATTAGAAATGTGCAAAAGAACTTTTGCTGTTTTATTTTCTGCTGTTTCTCTAAATTCTGTTGTTTTTGCTTGTTTGAGCCGCAATAATAGGAAATTAATTGAAAGCTGATGAAAATCACGTCCGACGTTTTACAGTGAGAGCAAATCATTTCTGAGGAGTTATTGAATTAAGTATGTAACTGCGTAGGTGTTAACCTGTGGATTTAAATCACTGCCGTTAACATGGTTTTGGCACAATTTGGGTTTAACTGGCTCTCGCAGATTAAGTCAATTCGTGGCTTGATGAAGATGCAGGTTTTGTCTTAAAGTTAATCTGTTAAATGAGCTCAGTTCTGATTAAAGTCATCTGTAATTCTTGCCAACTATCAATTTGCCAGATCTATGTTAATAACATGTCTTCAGCGTCCCCTCACTAAGTTTGGATTCCATCGCTGATTGTTGATGATTTCATGGGGAATAAATTTAATATTTCAGCAATTGTAAATAAGATCTACAATGATTGTACTGAAGGTTCATAAATCTTATTGATCTACACATTTTGTAGATATGTGTTTTGATGATTTATTAAAAATGAGATTCTTAAAAAAAAAACCGTGTTTACTCAATTTATTGTATTTGCACCTTTTTCTTATTTGAAATTCATGCAGACGATGGAAATCCTTAAACACTTGCATTTTATTGTGTTTAAGGATTTAGATCAGGGGGGGCAATTAGCTTTAGCAGAGGGCCTCATGAGAAACTGGGACTGTTGTGGAGGGTCGGACCAACAGGCTGATCACCTGTATTAAAAAAAGAAAATGCTCCAGGAGCTCCGACAGATTGATTTCTGTAAATTGACTCGCGGGCCGCACAGAGTGAGGGCGCGAGCCGCCAGTTGCCCACCCCTGGGTTAAACGGTATGTCCATTCTGATAATTGTTATTAAATATCTGTTTTCAGTCAACTAAATCAGCTCCTGAGCAAATACCAGGTGTAATAACTACAGCACAGCACACATTAATATTCATACTTCTCTCTCCTGACACATTAAAAAACCTTGTCCAGGGTGAGCAGTACAGATGAGTTAACCACCCACCAAAGCCCAAGCAGCATGTGCTATATCTGTTTTATATGTTCTCCTAAGCAGCAGGCAGAGAAAGGTTTACTGAGGAAAGTTCTCCAGAAAGACAACTTTGAAGGAAATACAAGCAACATCTTATAACTGTTGCTTATTTATATTGAGATTATATAGTTATAGATTAGCCATCGGTTATTAGCCACGATTAGATATATTTATATATAGATATATATATCTATATATCTATAGATATATAGATTATATAATATATAAGATAGATATATAATATATATATATTATAAATATATTAATCTAGAGATATATAGATATAATTATCTATAAGTATTATTATAATATTTATAATATTATAATAAGATATATATACTCATATATAGTCATATATAATATATTATATATATATCGTCATATAGATCATCTATATAATCTCTCTCTCTCTCTCTTCTTCTCCTTGTCTCTCTCTAGTCCTTCTCTCTCTCTCTCTCTTCTCTCTCTCTCTCTTCCCTCTCTTATCTTCTCTCTCTCCTCTCTCTCCTCTTATCTCTCCTCTCTCTATCTCTCTCTTCTCCTCTCTCCTCTACTCTCTCTCTCATCTCTCTATCTCCTCTCCTTCTCATCTCTTCCCTCATCTCTTCTCTCTCTCTCATCTCTCTCTCACTCCTCTCTCCTCATCTCCTCTACCTCTCCTCTCCATCTCTCTCATATATATAATATATAATACAAACGACTAAAGAAATATAAAACGACTACAAAGACACGCAAAGCAACAGCAAAAAGACAGAAAATAACAAAAAAAGGATCAAAACAGCACAAAGAGACACACAATGACTACAAAACGTATAAAGCTGGAGTACATACAGTAGTTTTAAAGTATTTTGCCTTATATGGAATTATATGGACACAATTCCACTTCAGAATTCTATGGATCCAGAATGTTACCTGATCTTTGTGGGACTTCTGTGTGGCTCTGTGTGGCTCTGTGTGGCTCTGTGTGGCTCTGTGGGACTTCTGTGTGCTCTCTATGTGGCTCTGTGGGACTTCTGTGTGCTCTCTATGTGGCTCTGTGTGGCTCTGTGTGGCTCTGTGTACCTCTGTGTGGCAGAGAGTGGCAGAGTGTCACAGAGTATGTCACAGTGTGACACAGTGTGACTGAGTGCAGCAGAGTCTGGCAGAGTGTGACAGGGTGTGACTTAGTGTGACAGAATCTTGCAGAGTGGGACAGAGTATGGCAGAGTATGACAGGGTGTGACTGAGTGTGACAGAATCTTGCAGAGTGGGACAGAGTATGGCAGAGTATGAATCCTATCCTCTCTGGCCTCCCCACAAAACTACTCAACAGACTCCAAATCATTCAAAACTCGGCTGCCCGGATCATTACCCGCACCAAATCGTCTGACCACATCACCCCCATCCTCATCCAACTTCACTGGCTCCCTGTTCAGCACCGGATTGATTACAAAAACCTTCTGCTCACATACAAAGCCCTCAACAACCTCGCCTCCACCGATCTCTCAAACCTCCTCCAGGAATACATCACCTCCCGCTCCCTGCGCTCATCATCAGCCGGACTCCTGACTGTCTCCACCTCCCGCCTCAGCACCATGGGAGCCAGGGCTTTTAGCTGCACCGCGCCCAGGCTCTGGAATTCTCTGCCTCCACACATCAAACAGTCTGACTCCATTACCACTTTCAAATCTGCTGTTTTAACTTTTAAATGCTCTGTAAGGCGACCTTGTGTCCTGAAAGGCGCCTCTAAATGAAATGTATTATTATTATTATTATTATGACTGAGTGTGACAGAATTATTTAAAAGAATGTACCCATCTGGGAAGAGGAGCAGCTGCAGCGAGGATCAGAGACACACACACACATACACACACACACACACACACACACACACACACACACACACACACACACACACACACACACACACACACACACACACACACACACACACACACACACACACACACACACTATGATCTTTCAGTTAACATGCAAACACACTTATAGTTGCCTGGGCAGATAGTTTAAAGCTGTGTTTCTGTTTACGTTCGGTTTACGTTTTCTCCTCCTCCTCCTCCTCCTCTTCCTCCTCCTCCTCCTCCTCCTCCTCCTCCTCCTCCTCCTCCTCCAGACCCTGTTGGACTTCACAGACTTAAGATCTACCAGAAGATGATCGAGAGCCGTCAGGATACTTTCCTTCTCCACGAGCTGTGTACCAGAGATGCTTCTTCCTCCTCCCCATCCCCGACCACTTTTCACTTTTACTGTTTACTTCTGATCCTTTGAACTGTTCAATAAAGTTCATCATTGTCAACTTATCAGTTCGGTCATTTCAGTCCACAAGAATTAGCATAAAACAGATTTTTATTTAGAAAAACCTTCTAAAGGATTATAAATGTTTCTGAACTGATTGTAATAACTTTATAGGAAGTAAATCTCAATTGTTAAAAAAAGAAAATTATATGTTTATTGTTTATTCACAGGGTTTTGGTAAACTTGCCATTTTGATAAAAATCTGTTGAAAGCAGTGAATGCTGTCGCACAGAAGTATTTATTGCTGTAGTGTCACTTTTAATGCTTCCACTCTAAAGGTGAGGTTTGTATTAATTACAGACAATGTTTGCAAGCAAAGCATGTGTGTGTGTGTGTGTGTGTGTGTGTGTGTGTGTGTGTGTGTGTGTGTGTGTGTGTGGGTGGGTGGGTCGGTGGCTGCACGTACTAAAGATATTTGTATTTACAAAAGGGCGGGCCCTGCAGAAAACCTGAGGAGTCATGTGTGAGTCATTGTTTCTACACTCTGTGCAGCACCACCTTTATTTCTGCTCAGTAACAAAGATGAAGGAGTGCTGCCTACAGGTGGCCACATCTTCTCACTAGAAAGAAGTCAGTGATGGTGACTGCTCAGACAATAAACATAATATCCACACACACACACTCCCTCTTCAACGTTACAGTAAAGGTGTGTTAGTCACCTGTTAGAACCAACCAGCTAAAGCACTCGCTGTGTCCCTTTTCCACAGCTTCCTGTGCCTGCAGTTACCTGTAGCTCACTAGTCTAACAGTAAGAGTGTTTCTACTTTCTGTTCTTAAAATGATCAAAGCTTAAAGCTACATGCTTAGCTTCCATCAAGCGTATTACGTGGTTAATTGTTAACTGTGTTTGCATCTTCACAGGCACTTTGTATCACGACTGAAGGGGATGGAGTCAAAACATTTACACTGGAGCTCACCACTTCCTCTTTGCACACCGCCGCCCGGGGGGATCAAAGCAGTAAGAACTTTATTAAGTTCATTTAGAGAATCATGTGGGAGGAAAACTTCTCAGATTATTATGTTTATTTAACTTTCCGTCCAGCAATTCCAGGATCATTAACTACTATTAGGCCAAAGACCATGGACTTATTGTTAAGACAGAAGCTTTTACACATTTGTCCAGCATTTGATTAGATTAAACTTTATTGTCATTGTGCAGAGTTCAGGTACAAGCCAATGAAATGCAGTTAGTATCCAACCAGGAGTGCAACAATGTGCTATATTAAATACAGAAAGTGCATTAAATGGTGCTATAAACTACTATAAATATGTAACATAATTTAATTAGCGTATTAAATAAGTTATTAAATCTTCAACCGGGCAACAGCTTTTTGTATTTTCTTTAAAAAAAACATAAATATGACAAAATTAATTCAATTAAAATAAATTGTGTGGCTGTCCATGGTATTGTGTGTACTTTATCTTTCAAACAATAATAAAAAACATTATTTGCAGCACAGGTTTAACTGAGAGAGCCTCAATTGTGTCTCTTTATACACATGTAGCCTTCATTAAAACACACACCTGGCACTGGAATAAAGCAGCACAGTTGGTACACATGGATAAAGTTGACTGATATTATTGCACTCTTTATGCTTAGTATATACAAAAGTGTTTTTCTTGTTTGGGTACATTATGCAGTGTTCCCTGTACTTTAGTCTCCGCCCCCAGACAGGTGTAGTCAGGTTAGTGAAAGCTGCTGTGTCATTTTCATCACGGAGCTGCCAGACCAGGTGAGTTCTTTGCTTTATTGACAAAACCACTTCTAATTACTTTACTGTTCAAATAACACACTTTGGAAACTCTGTTATACTGTGCTATATAAATAAAGTTATTATTAATATTACAAGTAAAACCGATGCCAGTAGTGTTATAAATCATCTTTAAAAAGAGGGTTAAAACAGATGTATTATTTGAATGCACACTCTGCTGGTTAAGTATCTGTGGCACGTATCTTATGTTTGTGATTCAATGAACTGTAAATGACACATTCGCAGGTCTTCGTCCTCACTGAGTTTTCCGTCAGAGCATTAAATGAGCCGTTTGCCAGGATGATGGAGTGTCAGTCGTCACAGGGACAGCGTGACGCTTTCGCCTGGTTCACAAAGACCCAGCTCCAGTCTGTGATCACGGACGGCATCATCCCAGAATGGTTTCACGGGATCATTTCCAGGAAGTAAGTCGTCAAAGTGTATCACTGTCAGACATCTGTAACAGAAAGGAATGTGGAGAGCCGTTAAGAAAACAAGATGAAGGTGATGGGGTGGTGTTGCAGCATGCAGTCATTGTTTTTAGTGAATTGCTCAAGTTTAAAGTTGCTCTGGTTTAGTCATATAGGATGCATGATGTGTTTTACTCTGCTGGATATGTAATAGTAATGTCAGGTTAACAAGAGGAAGTCGACATAACAAAAGAAAGAGACAAAATTCAGATGCAATGTAAAAGTAATGAGTAAAGAAAACATAGGCCTAAAATCTACAAAATGTACAATATCATTTGAGGAAGTTCTTGGAAAACATGTAAAAATAAAAGATTCAAATTATTAATTATATCATAGTTGCTCCTGTAAGTGATGGTAAAACATCCAAACCTAAGAAACAAGTGAGACAACAACAAGTGAGACAACAACAAGTGAGACAACAACAAGTGTGACAACAACAAGTGTGACAACAACAAGTGAGACAACAACAAGTGAGACAACAACAAGTGTGACAACAACAAGTGAGACAACAACAAGTGAGACAACAACAAGTGAGACAACAACAGTGAGACAACAACAAGTGTGACAACAACAAGTGAGACAACAACAAGTGTGACAACAACAAGTGGACAACAACAAGTGAGACAACAACAAGTGAGACAACAACAAGTGTGACAACAACAAGTGAGACAACAACAAGTGTGACAACAACAAGTGTGACAACAACAAGTGAGACAACAACAAGTGAGACAACAACAAGTGTGACAACAACAAGTGAGACAACAACAAGTGTGACAACAACAAGTGTGACAACAACAAGTGAGACAACAACAAGTGAGACAACAACAAGTGTGACAACAACAAGTGAGACAACAAGTGAGACAACAACAAGTGAGACAACAACAAGTGTGACAACAATAAGTGAGACAACAACAAGTGTGACAACAACAAGTGAGACAACAACAAGTGTGACAACAACAAGTGAGACAACAACAAGTGTGACAACAACAAGTGAGACAACAACAAGTGTGACAACAACAAGTGAGACAACAAGTGAGACAACAACAAGTGTGACAACAACAAGTGAGACAACAACAAGTGAGACAACAACAAGTGAGACAACAACAAGTGTGACAACAACAAGTGAGACAACAACAAGTGTAACAACAACAAGTGTGACAACAACAAGTGAGACAACAACAAGTGTGACAACAACAAGTGAGACAACAACAAGTGTAACAACAACAAGTGAGACAACAACAAGTGAGACAACAACAAGTGAGACAACAACAGTGAGACAACAACAAGTGTGACAACAACAAGTGAGACAACAAGTGAGACAACAAGTGAGACAACAACAAGTGTGACAACAACAAGTGAGACAACAACAAGTGTGACAACAACAAGTGAGACAACAACAAGTGAGACAACAAGTGAGACAACAACAAGTGTAACAACAACAAGTGTGACAACAACAAGTGAGACAACAACAAGTGAAGACAACAAGTGAGACAACAACAAGTGAGACAACAACAAGTGTGACAACAAGTGAGACAACAACAAGTGAGACAACACAAGTGAGACAACAACAAGTGAGACAACAACAAGTGAGACAACAAGTGAGACAACAACAAGTGAGACAACAACAAGTGAGACAACAACAAGTGAGACAACAACAAGTGAGACAACAAGTGAGACAACAACAAGTGAGACAACAACAAGTGAGACAACAACAAGTGAGACAACAACAAGTGAGACAACAACAAGTGAGACAACAACAAGTGAGACAACAAGTGAGACAACAACAAGTGTAACAACAACAAGTGTGACAACAACAAGTGAGACAACAACAAGTGAGACAACAAGTGAGACAACAACAAGTGTGACAACAAGTGAGACAACAAGTGAGACAACAACAAGTGAGACAACAACAAGTGAGACAACAACAAGTGAGACAACAACAAGTGTGACAACAACAAGTGAGACAACAACAAGTGTGACAACAACAAGTGAGACAACAACAAGTGAGACAACAACAAGTGAGACAACAACAAGTGAGACAACAACAAGTGTGACAACAACAAGTGAGACAACAACAAGTGAGACAACAACAAGTGAGACAACAACAAGTGAGACAACAACAAGTGAGACAACAACAAGTGAGACAACAACAAGTGAAACATCAGAGATATCCAACATTCCCTCAAAAGTAATTGTAATACTTCCTCCACACCCAGAGTACACATTCACTACTTTGTATAGAGCATGACATCATGTGGATCCCTATTAGACACCGTGAGCTCCACCCGTTTACTTTTCTGACTATAATAATGTCGTCTATTGATAAAACTTTTTGAATGTTCAGTCCGAGCAAGCTTTAGAACTTTTAGTTGTGTATTGATAACAAAGCTGTTTCCTACACATCTTAAAGGAATACTTGTATACCCCCCCCCCCCTGAGAAAAGTCTCGATGAATTGAAGACTTATATCAAAACATCAGTTTATAAAACTCCCACACAACTGGTGCCGTGTAATCCAAGTCTCACAGAGTCGTACGCTCACTACTTCTCTTTTCTCAGTTTTTTGATAATTCGATCACCACGGAAACATGTGAGAAAAATAAAGTTTGTGGCGACTAACTGAATACACACATGATCATTTTGTGTGTGAAGTATCCCTTTAAGATGTCACAATTCCCTGGTTCTCTTTCCTAACAGACTTATTCCAGCTCCAGTTTACAGGCAATACCGTCAAATCCTTTACAGATTAAAGTGCACGAGTGAAAGGTTGTTTTTGTTTTGTGCTCATATTATTTCTGCAGTATGTCAGAGGAACTGCTGATGTCCAAGCCTCCTGGCTACTTCCTCATCAGAGTCAGTGAGAGCAGGATTGGCTACACGCTCTCATACCGGTGAGTGTTTGCAGGATTAAAGGAGCTTTGTCTCGCTGTTTGCACTCACACACTCGGCCCGACAGTTAAACAGCCCTGTCTCGATCTCTTTGTCCCTCAGCGCTGAGGACCGCTGCAGACATTTCATGATCGATGCTTTGGAGGATGGCCGTTACAACATAGTTGGAGAAGTCAGGCGTCACCGGTTTCTGCAGGACCTGGTGGACGTTCACCGTAGGACTCCCATAATGCCTTTCACTGAGGTGCTGACTGTCGCCTGTGGACAGGTTAGGAAATGTTTTTATTTGCATGAATACAGATTTGTGCACAATGTGAAATTAACTCAATTTAACTGTCAGTCAAGCATCAGGACTACATATTTGCTTTTTGGTAATTTACAGTGCATGCATTTAGAGTTACAACAGAGTCACCTTTACGACAACCACAACATTTGCTTACACCATGCAAAAAGAAAACAATCACAACTGTTTCCTCTTCTGTCTCACTGAAGACCTCCAATAAGAAGACCGACTATGCAGAGTTGCTGGTTCCCCGAAGACCTCTGAATCCGAACAAAAGTTGTCTTCCAAACAACTTGCTGCATCCGAGCATAAGTCCCCTGACGTCACAAGAAGAGATCCCCCCCGCTCTTCCTTATCGACCAAATAACTTGAGGAACTCTGCAGTGGTGTCTCCAAACAGGATTTACCCTAATTTGGAAGAAGAATTTGAGCATGTCGCCTCCCCGCTCCGAGCCACGGTAATGAGGATCTTAGTGGTTCTTCAAATAAAACACTAAAACGTGATTCTCAAGACATTTCAAAGTGGTATTTGTTGGAACCAGCTTCCTTTTCCCTGAGAGATGCTGGTGATGGGGTCCTATAGGAACTATAGGAACTCATGGTTTTCTCCCAAACTTTGAACAGTTTTGGTTGTTTCTCATGAGAGATTTGTGTCTTTTCACTGCCAGGCCGCTGTCAATCAAATGTCCTTATGAAGCAGATTACCTCCGTTTTTGATTGTTAAACTTCCCCCAAAAAATGCCGCCAAACTTCATCTTTTAGTGTTGCTTATTTAGTCATCATTACTTAATGTTTTAGAGATTTGAATGCAGGTCTTCAACATTAAAATATGACGCTTTTATTTTCTAAGAAGTATATATGCTGAATACGTTTCATGTTTCTGATCTCCAGCCTGTGACCAGAAAGAGAGCCGACGATCCTCCATCCAACCAGCCTCCCGAGGTCCCGGCTCGGATCTCTGTCGCTCCACTGAAGCAAAACCAGGCTTGTACCAGAACAGTCTCTGCAGCTGGGAGCCCCCCCACACCTCCAGCCACTGAACCCCCCCTCAGTGCCAATATCCAGTCTGTAAAGAAGCAGGAAGACAAGCCGTCAGTTCTCCAACCTGAAGAACCTCAAGAAGAAATTCCAAAAGAAGAGAACGCCGCAGGAGGAACACATGTACACAGAGGTTAATGTGGAGGCGACTGAAAGGAGTGGAAGCGCTGAGAATGAGTACGAGGAGATCACAGGGGAGCAGACCTCTAACGCTCCACCATTTTCCTACATTTGCACTAATGCGAGACTGACTGATGGAGAGATCCCTCAGGAGTATCTTCCACCTCCACCCTTTGCTCCAGGCTACTGACACACAGCTGAACTGCTCGCTTAGAAAATGATGTACAGAAGGATCCAACACAAGCGGGTGAAGGTGCAGGAGAAAAGCATCACACAGAGAGAAAGGAGCGATAATCTGCACAATGGTTATTATAAGTTTAAGGGGAGATAGTACACGTGAAAAAATGAACTAATAGATATCACCATGAACCTTCTTCAGTTCATTACTCACATTAACACAATAATTGTTTGTATTACAAGCTTTCTGAAATGTTATGTTTAAATATGCAAATAAGGCATTATCTAATGCTAACTTTTGTTGAATTTTTAAAACATCTACAGACAAAACATGTTATGGAAGCAAAATAGACCAAACTCGCCTTAATAATGAACCATTCCCACCTTTAACATCTGTGTTTACATGCCTGACGAAGACCTTGAATGTTCAAATGTGGCATCATTACGGTGATACTTACTCATATTCGCTTGCTTTCCGATGCATATAAATATACTGCATTTACCAAGAAGGCAAATAGGTTTATTTCCCCAAATATCAAACTATTCCTTCAACATGTTGATATTTGCAATATGCAGTATGCAAACTACTTCCCCTTTCCTTTAAAGAACTGCACCACAGCTGCTGTAATGATGTTGTTTGGGACTTTAAAGATGTTGCTCCTCTTTTGCAAAGTCAAGAGTATAAAACTGTATATTAGATTAAACTGCTGTGACTGTAAGAAGTGCCACTGACTTGTGAATGCTCTGTTTTTTATTTATTATAAAGACAATACAAATAAACATTGTTATATAAGATTTATATATACAGTATACACATATATATATATATGCATGCATGTATGCAACTACTAGCCACTTCCCTGGCTTTTAAATTCAAAGTATGAAAAGGCAGGCAGGAGGAAGTTTAACGCAGCGTATGTAAATCTGAAATGATGGTTCACGTCAGCTGCTTTGAATACAGGACACATACTGTAGCATCACATCTGCTCTGTTATCAGCAACTTAACTGAGCGAGCTGGAAACAAAATGCAGACCCTGGTCACACTTGTTTCACAGGTAGGAACTCACAGGTGAGTCAAATTCACCTTTACAAAGCATTTCAATGTGTTACATGACTGAGCTAATAAATCACCTTTAAAAAAACATCTGTGTTGTTTTTCAAAGTTCCTTTGAGTCGTGGCAACTCCTGACAAATCAGGTACACGCCATTTTATTCACCCATACTGAACATTTAATTCAATACCAGAGGCTGTCACCTTTGTGCCCCTGAGCAAGGCACTTAACCCCGAGTTGCTCTAGGGCAGGGGTCTGCAACCCGCGGCTCTTTAACCCCTGTGTAGTGGCTCCCTGTAGCTTTGACAAACAAAAACAAACATGGAACTAAATACTTATTTTTATGTATTTTTTGTTGCACAGTGGGCAATCTTTCAAAGGTGATATTGTGACACTGATATGGGGGGGGGGGGGGGGGGGGGGGGGACACACACATTCGTGAGGCTGTTGTGAATTGTTTAAAAGCCAAAGAAATGTTATTTGGTGGAAGAGGTAAAGGTTGCCGACCCCTGCTCCAGGGGGACTGTAGGTAGTTCACGGATAAGAGCGTCTGCTAAATGAGTAATAATAATAATAATATTTTGTTATAATTTTGCATCTCATTGGACATTGTCAAAAATAGCTATTAGTTTCCCGCTTTCAAAGTAGATTCCCCAAAACTGCAAATCAACAATGTTTATTGTAAACTGACACCATCACAGTAGATGTATTTATCAGGGGGGGGGGGAGATAAAAATATTCCAAAAAGTAAGAAGTACATAAAGTAGATGACTATGCAGGATCACCACGATGCCAGTTCCTTATAAGGAAAAAAAACACCAGCCTTGTCTCGGGACACAAGGGGGGGAGGGCAACAATACTTTTAAAACACACTCCTAAACACCGCCCACCCTGGCTACCCGGTGCTACAAAACGCGCAGAGCTGTTACGTTGACGGGGTGAGCTGACGTCATCTGGGAAGCTGTTGGTTTTCCAGCCTGGGATCAGCCTGCTGCTACTCATGGAGTGATCTGCGAAGTTGTCCCACTATCGAAACCTTTTTTTTACCCCCCCCCCCTTGTGACTTAAACAACAACAGTTGGTGAAAGTTTCTACGGTTGTTGTTGTTTTTTTTGTGGTAGCGACACAATGTCTAACTTCATCCCGGGGCAGCCGTTAATTGCTGTTGTGGTAAGTTTGGGAGGAACGTCCATTCAACGGTTCTCTATTGTTCGGCTTCTGGTCCGACGGAAACGGGATACCGTGTTTGTACAAAATCTCTGAATTAACTAGTTAGCTAGTCATAATGAGCTTACTAACGCTAACTAGCTATAGTAACTGTAACATCTTAGTGTAGCTTAAGTGCTACACAACAAAGCTAACCGGTGGTCAAACTAGCCGCCCCTAAAGTTTGAGTGCACCCGTATTCTGACCTTTACGGTAAAAAGAAGAGAGCGTTAGAGACTTTATTCTGTTTATTAAGTGTTATAGTATGAACGTTTTACCTGATAGGCTTTTAAATCATAAAGCAACACCACATACAATATAATTAATCAAAATGTCCACTACTTTTGTGTGTCTGCGTTATCTGGTGGCTAAGTGACAGAATATAGGCTAAAGAGCAGTTGGATTTTATTTATTTATTTACAGTACCTTCAAATGTTTTGTCACATTAATAGTGTCCGAGGTTCTTACACTATTGCATACAGATCTTTATGGTTAATCCAAAGAGGTGGCAGGGGACAGGGGTAGAAGGATTTTCATGTGAGGGGTGGGGAGCATGCCACTTCCTGATTGTGTGTCATACTGTGGCTTCCACTATAGCAACATAACAATCATTAAGTTTGTGTAACTATGGGTGTGTAACTTTGAAGCAGCACTTTGTTAAAGGTTGGTAAAACTCAGTCAACAATCTGTAGTTTAATAAATGCTAGAAGAGATATTTATTATAGCCTGACTAATGCTAGAGATACCAACATTGACATTCAAGAGCAAGAATATTTCAGCCAATTTAATACCATCCGGATCGCTTATCAAATTGTGACCAAACTTTTCAGAGACAATACCCTAAACATATTTTTGGCATTTCTGTATTGCAGCTTCTTGTTGGCTACACAAACACTGATGCATCAATATATTGCCCCGCCCAATTTATTGGCCTAATATAAAGTTCCTCCTGTTAATACTAATAGGATTTAATTAAACATCGTCCCCCTTAGTCCACATATAACAATGGGTTTGTAAAGTAGTTTCTAATTTATATCTTCAGGTGATAGAAGAATTTACAAGTCAGGCTTATGACCCGCTTTTTACTCTGAGAGAAAAATGTGTTTTAGTGCAGGCCGAGTCCTGACTGACAGCGTTCCCGACATCCTCGGACTTCATTGTGTCAGCGACACCACTCAGTGAATGTCTGGTTATTCATCAGCACACAGAGGCGGTCTTTGTGTTGAGGAGTGCTACTGTCAGAGTCATCCATCCATCTGCTTATGGAGCCTGCAGCTGCTTGTCAGTGTCGAGGGCAGGGCTGCACTAATAAAGTCTCCAGTGTGGACTTCAATCACTAGAGAGCAGCCTCAGAAAGCAACCATGTGTCGTGCGTTGAGATGTGTGTGCGTTGAGATGTGTGTGCGTGGTGGGTAAATCAGTGCTTCGCTTGATGGTGAATAGCTACAGTCACTCTTTCTTTTGCATTTGCACATCATTTTCAAACTGTTGCACTTATTATTTAATTATAAACATGATCTGTTAAATATAAGAGTATGCATTAAGGATGGGACGATATAGGATATTATTTCTTATTAATTCTTATTATTATATATATATATATATATATATATATATATATATATATATATATATTTGATATTATTATTTGATATTATTATTTATGCAATAAATATTTGTTTCTTATCAAAATGTAAAGCTAAATGATTCCAGGATGTTTTAATGCCATTTTAAGAGTTTTAAGCATATTTTGACGAGCATTGGGATAATATCTTGGAATGATCGTGACATGAAATGTGTATTTTTTGTGCTCTTATTTATTTTTTGAGACAAATTAATAATTTCAGTTTGGTTTTAAGTATCCAATGTCTGTTGTCCTGACCAGGAGCGTGTCCGTATACAACAGTAATAGTTCTAAACTTCTGTATGCATTTTGTGAGTCAGGGTTTATACATTGGATGGGTAAAGCCTTGTGAAGATGGAACTGATGTATTTCTTCCTGTCCAACAGTTACGAATTGAGATCAAGAAGCTGCGGCAGGGAGATAATCTGATCCTGGGCTTCAGCATCGGAGGAGGGATTGACCAGGACCCCGGACAGAACCCCTTTTCTGATGACAAGACCGACAAAGTAAGTCCAGAGACGGTTTAGAAAGGAGAACTGAGGGTCAATTTCCTGTTTCTGTGTCACGAGGGTTTCACTGCTGCAACGCTTTAGGAGACTAAAGATCTGAGTCTATTAACTCCAACGGGAGACGTGAACGTGAACTCAGATTATGACCGCCTCAGAGTTATACAGAGTGTGGGGTTCTAAAATACAACAGACAATCTATTTACACAGCAACAAAGATGAGACATGGTAATAATGGTCACAAAGTACGGAAAGTGTGACTCTTCAGGTCTTTAGATTTCTAATGTGGTATAACTCCCTCGCTGACTGTCTTCTGTTCCTCATCACATCCCTGTCCTGTTGAAGCAGGACGTGTTATTAGAGCAGTACTCTGGTGAGCTACAAATGAGGGACAAGCCCGAACACATTAACTGCAGCCTCAGGTGGGAACAAACCAGCCTCCCCTGACTGATGCCACAGATAGACAGGCGTGTTGTACCTGCTGGCTGTGTGAGCTGCAGAGATGGGAATGTGCCGGCTGATGCCAGGCAGATACCTTGTTACACAGAACGTGTGTCAAAAGCAGTTTCCAATAGGCCACTCAGGGGAAACGAGGATCACGTCAAGGGCCAGACGTGTAGTTAATTGAGATGCTTTAATTGAAAAAATAAAATGTTTTTTGTTCAGCCTTCTCACAAACAATTTCGTCCTGAAAAAAAGTCGACAAAAAGTTGCTTAGTCATCATAGCATGTATTGACGCGAAAGTGCATTCTGAATTACATTTTTACAAGTAGACTAACATACAGCCAGCTCACAACGACCTGTTTTAACGGCCTGAATATGACAAGTCCATCGTTATGTGGGACATGTAATTAAAAAATAAAGCAAAACTCGCATGCAGCCTAATTCATAGACCTAAACATGACTCTACTCTATTAAACCACATAGATCGGCCTGTTTACGCCTGACACCTGACACCTGACACCTGACACCTGACACCTGACACCTGACACCTGACACCTGACACCTGACACCTGACACCTGACAAACGTTATTTGATGCAAGTTCATCATTTTATCTTCAGATACAACGATACGGCTGGACAAACTTTTATAGAACCTAAATTGCTCATTTTTAAGTTTAGATATTGGACCGTTTGACCTTTTTTTTTAGGCATCTTTTTTCTTTCATTGTTAATTCAATATCTTTTATTTATACAAAACAAGCAATTTGTGACTATTTTCCACAGTTTTTAAAGACAAAAAGATTTATCAAGAAACAATCGGCAGATTAATTTCAATGGTTAGTTATTGTCCTAGTTATGGAGTTGTTGTTGGTTTATGTGCTGGATATTAGAAGCCACTTGCATTAATATAATCATGAATGTTGTATTCTACTGTATATAAACTGTCAACCTTTCATTTAAGGTTATGAATCTGTCTTAATGCTATCTTATCATCGTCACAATGTGCTTGTTTGTAATGGAATATTAAATTAAAACAATGTGTTGGTAATATTGAGCATTTCCCCAGACATGTTCAGTATTCTGATTTGTTGGTGAATAACTCACCCTAGTTTGTGCTACCAGTTGAATTCTAAAATATTAATGAATAATTATACTCTAAGGGTGAAAGAAGAGCAATCCCAGGATTACCATGATAGTACAGTATCTCTTGTCTATTGTTGAATGTTATTATTAAATATATTTGAGATGCCATTTTCTGTATTTCATATGTAACGGGCTGTGTTTGTGTCCACAGGGCATCTACGTGACCAGGATAACACCCGGGGGACCAGCAGAGGAGGCAGACTTGAGGATGGGAGACAAAATAATGCAGGTGTGTAGTGAAACAGAGCTTTAGCTGTAGAATCTAGATCCACAAGATGGCACCATGTGAACACGAGAGCAGAGGTTCTCATGTGTTTACAAGCCAAAGACCCTTAGAGAATATAAATTATATATATATATAAATAAATAAATAAATAAATAAAAATAGTTGCACCGTCTCAACACAGACATAAATCAATGTAATTGACATTATTTGCAAGTAACATTATAATTTCTAATAATATGCAATTTGTTGATCTATGAACTATTTTAGATTTAAATATTACAATTGTATTTGTTGAGCTATGAGCTCCTTTAAAAACATATACATATTATAACATATATACAAATAATAATAAAGAAATATTTTATATCATGATAATTTAAATTGATGAAACCTATTCATGAACCCTCTGGCAGTGTGACCTTGTCCCACTTTTAATCAACTTAAAAGCTCCAGTTTTTCTGAAACAAACTCTTCTTCTTCTTCTTCTTCTTCTTCTTCTTCTTCTTCTTCTTCCTCCTCCTCCTCCCAGGTGAACGGCTATGATATGACCATGATGACCCACGACCAGGCTCGTAAAAGACTAACGAAGAAGAATGAGGACGTGGTGCGGCTACTGGTGACCAGGAAGTCGCTGGAGGAAGCTGTCAAACATTCGATGGGCAGTTACCCCCGACAGTAATGCAGTGACACGACCTACAGACTGCGACAGCCGAGGACCCGACACTCTCACACACTCCCACACACTCCCACAAACACAGATGATGGCGTCACCGTGGCCTTTACAACTACGTCAGTGCAAACATATTAATATCTAGGCGACTCCTTCAGTGTCTGCACAGCACAGTCATTGGATAATGAGAGGGTGATTTGTCTTTCCATACACACTCATCTCAAAGTTATCGGCTTTACTTTTTATACGTATTTGTAGCATAATCCTTCTGAAATATGGAGCAATCCAAAAACCTTTCCCGATCTACAGGGCTCAAATACATTTAATCCAAACCGACTCTTCCACCTTGAAGAGACGTGTTCCAAAACTCACGTGATCAATATCAAAATAAAAATAAAATAATTGCCGTATGAAAAGTAAAGGATTAAAAAAAGAACAGATGTTCATAATATTTACTAGAATTACTTTTTGCTTGTTTTGATTTTTGAGCGAGCTGAAATGAGTTGCTTCCCTATCTCTCTGCTACACATCCATTTCACTGATTGATTATAGCGCAGCGTCTTTTATTCCTTCCCACTCTGGAGACGTTTGTCAAATGTCCTCGATCCATATCTTGATACGAGTTATTTGGGAGAAATCAGTTAAGTTGGTCTTGATGGTTTGATCTTTGGTGTCATCAACGATCAGCGTTTCATCTCATTGTCTCACGATTACAGCATCAAATGCCAAAGTAAAAGCCGAGACACTGAGAAGTGATCAGAGCGGTGTTTGTACTTATAACGGTACAAGAACAACATATACCTGTATGCACGATGTTTTAATACACACTAATGTCTCTAATTATTCCTTCTGTTCTATTTATCTTGCTTTGTGTTGATGTCCATCACGTGTGGGGAAAGTAGCAGTTAAAAACATTTACTTACACTAATCATGTCTCATACCAACTCCATTCCACAAGCCGGATCTACATTTAGAAAACACCCATCAGACAATTTGCAATACATCCTCCTTCCCTGTCCTCGTGTTCAGCGAGGGAACGTTGTTTTGATGCTAGTTTCACACTGGAATCAGCTGCATTTAGAAAAACTGTCTCAAAAATGTTTCTTTGTCGATGACCAAAAGTCCAAGTTGAAACTTTAAACCTGAACCGAGCAGAAGTGAATGTTTGAGACCCTGGAATGTGCACGGCAGGCTTAAATACGTAATACCACTGATTTCATATTGCAACACAACGATGGTGTACTGCCTCTGATGCAGAAACTCATAAACACTATTTTTAGATTTGAAATTTACAATATTAATCTTATATAATTGGGTGATCTTATTGGCTCTTTTTTGTTTTGTTTGTTACGCTAGTGGTTTATATAATATATTTTGTATGTGTTTAATTCAACCATTTGATTTGTATAATATTAATAACCTTATCTAATAATCAAATGTGTAATTAAGTTTTCATTCCAAAGTTAAATATCCGCTGTTAAACAGGCGTAATGTAAAAGTGTTTAGTATTTGGAGCTGAGTTGGGAACCACTGCTTTACATGATGTCAGAAATGTGTGAACAACACGAGACGAATCACTTGCAGTATTTTCTATTGGAATGACGTCAGATGTTGTACATGTAAACAGCCAGCAGAGCACAACAGGTTTGCATTTGATTGTACTGGATACAGTTTGTTTTTTATTAATGTTTCTGCGATATAAAAAGACTGAAAATGAAAAGTACCGCTCTACATTTTTATTGATGAAGCACCAATGTGATACGATATATATTTTTAACCCTCCTCTTCAAATAGCTTCATGTCGCCTGATATAAAGTAATCAGCTGACATTTCAAAGCACAGAATCTATTCCCTGACCTTTCTGTGTTCACCAGAGAGCTTTCTCCACTTTCATCTGTGAGATATGTGAGCGTGGACACAATCGCTCGCCTTTGAACCGAGGACTCGGGGAAACAAACGGTCCAAGATGCAGAATTAGAAAAACTGTTTGCAGAAAGCGACACACTATTTAAAAACATTTTAAAAAAGCTTTTAGGGGCACGTACTGTGTCTCTCCTGCAGAGTAAGAACTGAAAGATCAAGCTAATTAAATGCACTTTTACTTTAATTGTTTTAAATGTATGGCTATGAGTTACCAATTACCAGTCAGTCAGTCATTCATTCATTTTTTTATTTTGTTTTTTTTATAATACAATTGTCCTATATCTCAGGTTTTCCTTCATTTCTGTAAAGAAAACTAAATTAAGTGTGTTAAAATAAAGTAAACATAATACAGACAAAAGATTATATTAAAAGGTCTTAATAATAACAGGAAAACTCGTCTCTGATGCAACATTCATGTGAAACAATCGCTCGTTTTACACAAACGTCCTGCAGTTGTTGCGTTCACTATTTGGATTAATTGTAGAGTTATATTTCTTTTGTTATTGTTCTGCATTGAATATAATCTGAAATATTCATAACATGTGACACTTAATCAGTTTGCTCAATGATAGAAACGAGTCGTCCCTTAAAGAATAAGGTGACGAATGTGATGTTTGTTGTTTTCTGAGGTCCAAACAGGAGCTGAGTTTACTGTGCAATGTTTTTAAGTCTTAAGATAACACCTGTGTCACATCATGGGAGAGGGTCGATTTAGGGCAACGCTGAGCTAATATCCCCCCTTTCAGAAATAATTGATGAGCAAACAGTGTGTGTGTGTGTGTTGTTTTTGTTCCAGGAACAGAGGGAAGCATGCTTCATTCCACTTGCCCGGGCATCATAATACTATAACACCGTGTTACGAGGCAATAAAAGCGGTTGCACAAACATCTCAGCCCGTGTTCACCAATACCACAACATGAACACGTTGCATGTTGCTTAGTAACTAATGGGCAGCTACAAGTGGGAGGAATGACCCCCCCCTCCCCCCCCCCCAACTGTGTGCTATAATTAAATCCACATTTACAAATTATGGTTCATAGTTTTGTTGCCATGAACCTCAAACAAATTCAATTCATAAGTTTGACCTGAATCTATTTAAATGCATATTAATGTGTTCATTTACACACGTAAATAAAACCATTTAGAAACTTCCAACTGCAAAAAAATGACATTGAACTAAACAAAACAGTTGACATGTTGTAGCAGAACAATCCAATTTCTGCACAGCAGCAGATGAGAGATATAAATGTTCCTTCCTGCAGGCGGGTGAATAATTACACTCTCTCACCGTGGATCATATGTGATCTTCGCCTCCCACGTTATGGCAGCGTAATTGTGTTGCCATGGCGATGCAATCTGCTCCTATCACTTTGGTCCTGCACCAGATCGGTACCAGAGGGAAGTCCGCCGCCTCAGATGCATGCAGAGGTCATCAGTGTGCTTCTTCATTCTGCTGTAATTCTGTTTTCTTTTCTCTTTCACTATTTCATTACTCAAACTCGCAGAACTTTGAATTACCAAATATGTTTTGCCAAATTTGGAATAAAATGAACATTTAAGATATTTTTATGTCATGTAGCTTTAAATAAGCATCAGTTTGTGATCGCATGAAATAGCTGCAATGATGTTTACTAAACAATCTCAACACAAGGTGCGTTTAGTAAAAGCTTTCCTTTGTGTCACACGATCGTCTTCAGCACGTGGAGTCGCCTATCTTTCCTGGAATTGTAGATTTTTAAATTAAAAATGTCCATCGTGGATTACAATCTCAGCACAGCACGATAGATAAGATAGGAACACGTTATTGTCCATTATTACATGATTTCTTTTCAATTCTGGCCACACAGTAAAACATGAGATGTGTTCTGGAGCTTTTGATCTTATCGCATGATCTTCCTCCGTGACTGTAATTTAACAAGCGTTCTTTTAAGCCAATGTGGACAAGTAGACAAGAAGTGCTCAGCAAAGTTTAAACTTAAACATCTGCAGTTATAACAACTGGGAAACCAATTTCTAATCTCAACTCAGATGTATAATTACACTCTGAAAAATAAAAATGTTTGCTTTGCTATGTTCATTCAGTAACTTCTTATTTCCAATTGCCAAATTCTTAAAATGTTTGAGAAAGTCTGCAGAACTTTCTTTTTAAAACATATCCCCAAAAACCCACAAGGACATTTCGGGGCTCAGGAGGTAGAGTGGTCGTCCACCGGTCGGAAGGTTGGTGGTTCGATCCCCAGTCCTGCAGTCAGCATGTCGAAGTGTCCTTGGGCAAGATACTGAACCCCAAATTGCTCCCGATGGCCAACAGTGTGTGTGTGTGTGTGTGTGAGTGTGTGTGAGTGTGTGTGTGAGTGTGTGTGAGTGTGTGTGAATGGTTATTTCTACTGACGAGCTGATGTGCACCTTGTGTGGTAGCCTCAGACTCATGAATGGGTGAATGACATGTGTTCTAAAGCGCTCTGAGTGATCATAAAGGTTGGAAAAGTGCTTTATAAAAGCAGTTCATTCTTTAGATTATATAATGACATTAAATGATACTTAGATTATTAGATTTTAAATGTTATCCCACAGTAAATAATCTTACAGTGTACAAATACTAAATACTATGTTAGTAATAGTCCTGCAGACACAATTATAAAAAGTATTAGCATTAAAATGTACTTCAAGTACAAAAAGTAGCATTTCAGGATATATGTTATTATTGGATTATAGTTATTGACGTGTTCATCCCTTTAATGTTGCAGCTGGTAAAGGTGGAGCCTATAACACATGATACATTATTTGTTGATTACATTTTGAATTATTAATCTGAATCTTCAAAGTAACTAAAGCTGTCATGAGATGAGATGTAGTGGAGCAGCAGTATAAAGTAGCAGGAAATGGAAGTACCTCAAAATTGTACAATAGTACAGTAACTTGAGTAAATGTACTTAGTAACTGTCCACCACTGCCTGTAACCTGCACTCGTAGTATTATTTCTTCTTCACTTGGACAGTTTTGTGTGTTAAAACAAGAAATATGGTGCAAACATTTTTCAGTTTGTGGCAGGCTTCATGCATATCAATGCAAATGGTGTGAACGTGGGTGTTAAGAGTGGAAATCTGTGCAGCTGGGAGCCAAAGGGTTACAAATACAGTAATACAGTTCCCCTGAGTGTTTGAGAGCAGTGAGTGAGTACTACTGTGTGTTTATACTGCAGCCTCCTTCAGGACCTAAAGTCAGTGTGTGGAAGAAGCAACATGGCTGATGGTACCTACAGCCACGTTATCAACAAAGTCACATTTATCTAACAATGAAATCCACTGAGGAAGCATGTCACACTGGTGTTGTTGTTGTGCACGTGCAGCAGGTGGTTTATCTGTGAGATTGTTTTCTCTCCTGGAGGATCCTTAACCTCTCCTCCTCCTCCCACGCAGACCTCCCAGGTCTCCTCTCCGCCGGAGGCTTCATGGACGCGCACAATCCGCTTGATAGTAAAACGGGAGATTCTGCAACAGTGAAACTGCTGAGAGGATCTTCAGTGTGTGGGCAACACTAGTTCACTATCGGCTGCGTGGTGGAGCGCGAGGCATCCGCATGACGGTGTGAGGAGCGTCTTGGACAGAGAGGTGTGGACGATTCTTATTTGTAATAAGTCGTTTTAACAGCCGGATAATAATTAATCACTTTCTAGATAAGTCTGATACAGTTTGAGGGAAAGTTGTGTGGAAAATAGTAAAGTTTGAATCCTTGTGTTTGCAGCGTCGTCAGTGAGGACAAGTGAAGACGGAAGGATCTCATGAAGGATCTCATGACGGCTCCACACAACTAAAGGCACAACACAGGGTATTTGGCTTTATCTTTTTTTTTTTTGTTGCTGCAAGTTTCATATAGATGATGCATGTTCATTAGAGGATCACAGGTATAAAGACAACATCATGCATTTGTAAGAAAAGCTTTCCATTAAGTGTGTTGATCTATCTATGTATCTACTGTATGTATGTATGTATCCATATATCTATCTATCTATCTATCTATCTATCTATCTATCTATCTATCTATCTATCTATCTATCTATCTATCTATCTATCTATCCATCTATCATGTATCTATCTATCTATCTATCTATCTATCTATCTATCTATCTATCTATCATCCATCTATCATCTATCTATCTATGTATCTACTGTATCTACTGTATCTACTGTATGTATGTATCCATATATCTATCTATCTATCTATCTATCTATCTATCTATCTATCTATCTATCTATCTATCTATCTATCATCCATCTATCATCTATCTATCTATGTATCTACTGTATCTACTGTATCTACTGTATGTATGTATCCATATATCTATCTATCTATCTATCTATCTATCTATCTATCTATCTATCTATCTATCTATCTATCTATCTATCTATCATCCATCTATCATCTATCTATCTATATATCTATCTATCTATCTATCTATCATCATCCATCTATCTATCTATCTATCTATCTATCTATCTATCTATCTATCTATCATCCATCCATCCATCCATCCATCCATCCATCCATCCATCCATCCATCTATCTATCTATCTATCTATCTATCTATCTATCTATCTATCTATCTATCTATCTATCTATCTATCTATCTATCTATCTATCTATCTATCTATCTATCTATCCATCCATCCATCATCTATCATCCATCCCTCTCTCTCTCTCTCTCACACACACGGTAAAAACAGGATATATCTAGCATTCAGCGCTCTTTAGACGCTTTTAAGTTGGATGCGGAACTCTGACCTTTGGATTGACACTTCATTTGAGCCAATCGGAGCTTCCATGCGTTATCTACAGCCATCAAGAGCCAATGAGTGTCACCTTCATAAGGAGGTGCCAGCCCTCTTCTCTTGTTTACAGACGGAGCCAGCAGCAGCAGAGTCTCCCGGTGACTGGCGTATCGTGTAGCCAATGAACGCTGAACATTTAGACGTACATCATCAATGAGTTTTATTTAACAAATGTTATTATTTCTTTCATAATTGTATTTATTATATTCAAAATACAAAAAAAACACAATATATTACAAGAAATGTGTTTATACTTCACTTACTTTGTGTCATTACTACTGACAGGGAATATTGGGTATATAATAGTTATTTATGGCCTTTTGATCAATAAATATTATAATATCTCCAAATGCACAGCTGGTGAACGCCTGGTGTTACTCTTAGAAAAACCTGTCTAATAAGTTAAGTTTGTATCCCTTTTATCTGAACCTGAACTTGGTAACACTAGGTGCTATGTTTCTACTTGTGTTTTCCAGTCCATACCTACCAGCTGTACCATCTTCAGACATCTTTTTCAACAAAGAAATTCAGGCGAAGTGTATTTTCTTCAAATTCAGTATATTCAGACCACTATTACTCAGTGCCAGAAGCACTTGGAGTGATTATTGAATGTTTTTGCAAGAACAATAAGAGAGTTATCTTATGAATGAGACCAAAATCATGCATCTGGTGCCAATGGTTGAAGAGCAGTTTATAATATAGCTTTGGGTATGTTGTTTTTTTGATTATTGATGAGAGGGAGTATTTTTCTACTCAACCATTCGTCCCTCTAGGTCAGAACAGCCGAGTAGTACGCTTCATAATGAGGAAACTGACTTCCATCTGTAAGATTGGTTTCAGTTAAAATCCAAAGATTTTGGTCTGGATGTCTTGATGTGTACATGTTGGGTGTACGTACACTTTGTACGTTAAGTGCAAAGTGTTCAGGGAAGTAGATCAGAAAGTACATGGCTGCATTTGACTTGACTTGTCGTGGACTGCAAAAGGTTGGCTGTTCAGTGTGCATGTGCTCTCGCACGTGTGTCTGTGTGTGTGTGTGTGTGTGTGTGTGTGTGTGTGTGTGTGTGTGTGTGTGTGTGTGTGTGTGTGTGTGTGTGAGAAGGTCAGTTCATATGAGAGGCCTTTTCATGTCTGCCTACCTATGAGAGCGGAGCAGTGAGACGCCCTGTCATTGTGCCGCGTCTCTCTCTCTCTCTCTCGCTCTCCGTCCTGACTCTGTACAGCTGAGAAGCTGACAGTGTTCCCTGACTTTGATCGGACTGTTTGACACCATGAGTGGTGAGTAAACATTGAAGTCTGCGACGCTTCTTCGACCTCTAAATGTTGGGTGATTATGCTGAGAATACTGGATATTAGAATTTACCAGGACAGAAGAAACACAACTTTATTGAGAGATTTTTGAGATTGTAGTTCAGGAGTGAACCGTGATATTTAAACAATGAAACACTGATATCATGTTAATAATGCACAGATGATAATGAAGCTTTTTTTGCAGTTATGGTTACAGAAAAAACGTACAATAAACAAAGTTAAAGATGAATTTGATTGATCTTTTTTCTAGATATCGTGCGTTATTTTGGCCACGATAATCGTGTAATGGAAATTTAGATTTTGTGACAGCCCTGTTGTAGTACCTTTACATCGTGTGAGGTGTACCCTCTTTTCTTGTTCTATGAAGTGCTTTTTGCATCAAATAACTGACGTTGTCTGTAAAACCATCTCAGGGTTTTGTGTGCGTTACTACGATAGAGCCTCGTGTGCCGGCTGTTGGCTTATGTTTAAACGTTGATCTCTGCTCAGTGTTTATTGCTGGATGTCTGGGTTGTCAGACAGAAGACACCAGGACGGAGCAGTTTGAACCAGAGTTGGTGGCTTTTGACTGGAAGTTAGTTCACAGTGTGATCCAGTAAACAGTTAAACTGCAGCTGTTCACTGTTCGAATTACAATATGGCATTTATAATAGAACATTCTGTCAGTTTAGGTCATTCTTATCTCTCGATAACGATAAATATCACAATACAGCATGTTTTCTGGTCAATAAATAAATAGTCTATATGAAATAATCACATGGTTAAACCTATTTTTGATATTATGATAGATTTTTGATTTAATACTTGACAAAATAAAAGTTTATTCTCATTTAATTAAGAATTGAAGTACAAAATAGACATAACAAGTTCAAGGGAAATTATATATACATATTTTCTTTAAATAAAAAAAGACTTTATTGTTAAACTCCTGCATCATGGATTCTGTTTATGGGATTAAATCAAATTATTGTCTTAATCTGATTACTAGTAGTGTATGTAAACATAGTCCGTGTATAGCAGGGGATATTTATTAGTATTCTTTCATTTTACTTGACATTGTTATGCCCACTTTGCACTAAAGTTCTTAATTAAATACTATTTATTTATTGAGTTACCAGAAAACATGCTATATCGCGATATATATCGTTATCGAGGGGTGCACGTGAAGGCTTTAGCTGTACACTTTAAGATACAATCACATAAAGTAGCATATAAAATGTTTATAAGGTGTTCTGTCTTTATGTTTGGTTTCCTCCTTTGGTGTCTTGCTCTGTGACACTGAACGTGCACAGAGAGCATGACTTTACCGTTTGTTTTTATAAGTGGGAGTCCATTTCCATGCTGATGCAGAGCAGCAGAGACCGCTAATGGAGAAGTGTATGATTTAATTAATCCACCGTCCAGAAAATGGTGAAATGGGACCATCAGCAGTGTCCACGTTTCACACACACACACACACACACACACACACACACACACAGGCAGTAAGCGTGAACAATGCTGCGTGCTGCTTCTGACACAGAGCTGAATGATGGGCCTTGATTCTGCAGGCTCTTCCTCCAACAGTGGCTCAATCAATACACACGAAAGATGCAAACAGAACACACGAAGTCTTTGGAGACTGGAAGCGTTTATCCCCCGGGAGCTCAGAGTGATTTATCTTAGCGGGTGAAGAGGCTGGCTGTAGAGTATATTGTTCTTTAAGTGCAGGTCTGTTTGCAGAGAGTGATTCAGAGGAAACGTAGATAAGGAGACGTGAGACCGACCGCCACGTGCTGCACACACTCTAACAACTAACACAAGATCAAGGTTTCAAACTTTCACAATCTTGTTGCAGCTCTTAAACTTAATAAAACGTGATCACAGTAAAGCTTTAGAAACAGATGTAAGATTTACTTGAGTCGTGTAATAAGGGAACCTCCACTATCCGGTTAAGTCTGGCTCTCCTCTTCCAGAAATTGCACATGAGAAAAACTGACCGATTATTTCTCTCCTTCGTCCTCGGCTAGTTTCCCACGAGACCTGCCTCCTGGACCAGGTGCTGGAGTTGATTATGAGCGAGAAGCCCCCCAACAGTGCAAGCCTTTTCCTAAACGAGGACGCGGACAAACCCCCCCTTCCAGAGAGAGGAGACTTGAGGAGACGCCTACGCAGGGCCATGGAGAAGAGAGCCAGCAGCATGAAGGAGAGGATGAGCTCCATCGGTCGGGACAGCGTCAAAGGTTTCCTCAAGAGGAACCTGTTTGTTCTGTTCACAGTCGCCGCCGTGGCTCTGGGTGAGTAAAGAGGTTTCACTCCGCTGCATTCACTTCACTTTGTTTGACTTTTGTTTCTACATTCATGCTTTTGTGTGTAAATGTATCCAGGTGTAGTCCTGGGCTTTGCTCTACGCCCCCACAACCTGTCCCTGAGGGATATCAAGTACTTTTCCTTTCCAGGGGAGCTGCTGATGAGAATGCTCAAGATGCTGGTGCTGCCTCTCATCGTCTCCAGTCTGGTCACAGGTTGGCTTTTAACCAACACAAGCACATTAAAAACACAAACGTGCAGCAAACTGATCCTCAAACGCACTTCCTCTGTCGCAGGTATTTCCTCCTTGGACAGCAAAGCGTCAGGTAAGATGGGTATGCGTGCGGTCGTCTACTACATGGTGACCACCCTGATCGCTGTGTTCATCGGCATCGTCATCGTGGTCATCATCCAGCCGGGGAAAGGCAGCAGGGACAGTCCGATGGCCAAAGGTGGAAACATAGAGCCGATTCAGGCTGCGGATGCTTTCCTGGATCTCATCAGGTAACAGCTTAGACACTTTACTTACGAAGGTACACGCTGTTGCTTTGACTGCATCAGCTGTTTTTGAGTCACGGTTTTACATCTTTCACGTTTAAAGTAATAGTTACACATTTTGGGAAATGCCCAGAGTCAGATGAGAAGACCCAGAGAAGCTACGGTGGCCTACAGGTAATGTAAAAACACGAAAGGCCCTCTCTAGAGTCAGTTTGGTTTGTTCGTTCTGGGCTACCGTAGAACATGGCAACGCAACTAGGCGGACTCCTTAATTACACTACTTATGATCAAAAACATAAATCGACAAGATGCTGGAAGGCCGTCTTTATGCTAAGCTAAGCTAACTGTCTGCTGGCTGTAACTTCAGATGTGCTCGTGGTATCGATCTTGGAGAGAAAATGTGTGTTTCCCAAAATGTCGAACTATCCCTTTAAAGGCAACAGTAAAGATTATCACATGGTTAATGATTAACATAATCACAAAATGTGCAACCGGCTGTGACTCATGTGACGTTGTTTTAAAGATTCTTTCCTTTTTTTATCTCAGGAACATGTTTCCTCCCAATCTGGTCGAGGCTTGTTTCATGCAGGTGAGGCTTTATGTCACATTAATATCATTTAATTTAACATATTTCATTTTTGAAAGACTGAAAACACACATATTATAACACGTCATCCCATCTCCCACCTCAAACAACCACACAAAATCGCTATATTCCACATTTATTGCTTCATATTTCACTCTCTGAACATAATTAATGCACTTTTTGCGCTCTCTTGCAGTATAAGACTGCGTACAAGAAGACTGTGCACATCAGGAACGTGACCGTAGCCCTGAACCTCACCGACTCTCTCAACATGACGGAGTCCACCCTGAGCGTGAACCTCAGCAGGGTGCTGCACACCATACAGGTGGGTGGTGGGGGCAGATCTGAGGGGAAACACACATCTAGGTGGGAAGGAAAATAATTAAAAACGTGTCCTTATCCACTGACTGATGCTCCATTAATCCAGTGATGTCTTATAATAATGCATTATAATTTAATTCATATCATTTTTCTTTGACGGCCATGTTTATAATGCGTTATAATCTGCTGTATAATTATAGTTATAAGCACTCATACGTATATATAATGCTCAAGGATCATATTGTATTATAATTCCCATAGTTTTAATACAATATAATATTTTTATAATGCATTATAATGTTAAAATATTTATATTTATTTATGTAATATATTAATATAATTGTATATAATTGTATAATTATATATATAATTGTTATAATGTGATTCTAAGTTACTTTAATTAGTCCATGTTTGCTTAAATTAAGGTGAAAATTAATTTTACAATGTTTTGTGTGTTAAAGCAAACAATTACCACTTAAGTAACTATTATATTACATATACTACCATATATACATTTTAATGCATTATAAAAACAATTATAAAGGATCACAACTTTATTATTAATACACTATTTTATCTCTTAACTATTAGCCTTTTCCACGTTTACAATTTTTATTCTGCTATTTAATACTATTTTTAATGCTATTTTTAATGCTATTTACTATTTTTATTCTATTTAATACTATTTTTAATGCTATTTTAATGCTATTTACTATTTTTATTCTATTTAATACTATTTTTAATGCTATTTACTATTTTTATTCTATTTAATACTATTTTTAATGCTATTTTTAATGCTATTTACTATTTTTATTCTGCTATTTAATATTATATTTAATGCTATTTTAAATGCTATTTACTATTTTTATTCTATTTAATACTATTTTTAATGCTATTTACTATTTTTATTCTGCTATATAATACTATTTTTAATGCTATTTTTAATGCTATTTTTAATGCTATTTTTAATACTATTTTATTCTATTTAATACTATTTTTAATGCTATTTTTAATGCTATTTTTAATACTATTTTTAATGCTATTTTTAATGCTATTTACTATTTTTATTCTGCTATATAATACTATTTTTTAATGCTATTTCACATTTACATCCACACTGTGATTATTCTACTGTAAATGCTCTGTATCATTTTGTACTAATTGTTATGTTTTTGCTGTGAAGCACTTTGGGCTGCAATTCTTGTATGAAAGGTGCTATACAAATAAAGCTTATTATTATTATTATTATTATTATTATTATTATTATTATTATTATTATTATTATTATTGAGTGACCAGCAATTATGAAGTATTCTGATACTTGATCTTATAAGTCATTATAAAATGCTTTATAATGTGATTATTGTTATAAAGCATTATGAATACAAATATAACTATAATGAGTGTTTTAAGCAGATAA
This sequence comes from Cottoperca gobio, assembly GCF_900634415.1. Lineage (NCBI taxonomy): Eukaryota > Metazoa > Chordata > Actinopteri > Perciformes > Bovichtidae > Cottoperca > Cottoperca gobio. Next base: position 25,937,247 of record NC_041358.1, read on the forward strand.
TAACGCATTATATAAGCATGCTTATAATGTGTTACAGACATGGCCGTGATAGAAAGTGTGATGTTTCCTTCCACATGTGCTGCAGGAGACGGTGGAGGAGACGGTGCCTGTGTCCGGCTCCTCCAGCGGAGTGAACGCTCTGGGTCTGGTGGTTTTCTCCATGTGCTTCGGGCTGGTCATCGGCAGCATGAAGCAGCAGGGTCAGGCTCTCAGGGACTTCTTCGACTGCATGAATGAAGCCATCATGAGGCTGGTGTCCATCATCATCTGGTCAGTAAAGACTCCAGAAGATTTTGGTTTAGAAGTTTCAAAACTATTTGCTGTATTAATAAAGTTTCACTTTACAAGAGCTGAATCTTAAAGTCGTTACAAACTCAGGCTGTGCAGACAAACGTGTTTGGGGGGGGGACTAGTTAAACATGAGGTGAGAGGGCACAGGTGGAAACAATCAGGCAGACAATCACACCAAGGAAGGAAGTAAAGGGATCTGGAAAGAGGGACAAGAGACAAGTATAAAATAAGACGAGACTAAACAAGACAACCACAGACTAACATGGAACTAAACAAAAGCCTGACCTGAACACTGAACATGAATACAGTTAACATAACGGACGAGACACAACACAAGAAGTCAATGAGTGTTTCCGGCAAAACGCCATCAACCAAACATGAAACTTCATATCAAATTTCATATCTGAAAAGCCCCGTGGGTGCAGCCGGCACCTCGTAAACAAATGTACATTACATTACGTTTAGCATGACTTTACAGAAAGCATATTATATTATGCTCTTATTTTGAAGGTCGGTTGCAGAGACTCACTTTAGTTGCTCAACATATGATCATCTCACCTCTCAGGTACGCTCCAGTCGGCATCATGTTCCTGATTGCGGGGAAGATGGTGGAGATGAAGAATCTGGCAGAGGTGGGCGGCCAGCTGGGGATGTACACCATGTCGGTCATCGTGGGTCTCCTCATCCACGGCCTCTTTGTCCTGCCACTGCTCTACTTCCTGGTGACCAAGAAGAATCCCTACATCTTTATCGGTGGCCTGCTGCAGGCGCTCATCACTGCTCTGGGAACCTCCTCTAGGTGAGTCTCATCCTGATGCTCAGATTCTGGTCCATCTAAATCTGCTCTAACTCGGCTGCGCTGAATGATGGATCCATCGTAAACCATTCAGAAGCTGAACACATGTCACCGAACAGAAAAACAAAAACATTGGAGAATCCCACAAAATCAATGGATTTAGTCGTGTATCACTTCCTGCTTGAGAGCCATTGATTAGAGGGATACATATCATAAAGGAGCCAATACAACCAGATCATCGTGCATAGTTTAGATTCTGTAGTAAAGATTCTAAAACAACTGTGAGCAACTGCAGAGTTCAGTGAGTAACTTGTGCTATTACCTCAAGTATAACAGGACATACGTGACGGTAACACGATGTGTTAGGGTCTAAATTAAACTGTGTTTTATATTATATTGTTTTGTGTGTCTGCTTCCTAATCTCTCCCTCCCTGCACGCCACAGCTCTGCCACCCTGCCCATCACTTTCCGCTGTCTGGAGGAGAACAACCGTGTGGATAAACGAGTGACGCGCTTCGTCCTCCCTGTGGGGGCCACCATCAACATGGATGGCACCGCCCTCTACGAGGCTGTGGCAGCCATCTTCATTGCCCAAGTCAACGACATGGACCTAAACTTTGGGCAGATTCTCACCATCAGGTGAGCCTACTCTAGATGTTGGTTTACACCATCGACACAACAACCAACACTTCTTCTACTCACATGTGCAGCTGTGAAGAGTCTGGTGGAGCATCGGGCTATAACTTTAGTTTACTTGAGAAGTTAAAATTACATAAATACACGTTATAGACAATTCCACAATTAGCAAAAGAGTATTTCTCTCCTGGATACATCAAAACAAAAACAGGGCAGTACCAGTGGAAAATAATAATTAGTTTGTATTTGACCAGCACTACGATGAGCATGTTAACCTTCAAGTCCGAAGTAAGGTGGTGAGAATCGAGCAAGTCAAGTCGAGTATAAATCCTGATGATCTGACCGTCCCTACGTTGCCAAATGAATCCAAATGTTATTATCTTTGGACCAGTCCTCCTCCTTCTTCTCATCCTCTAAGGAGGAGAAGAAGAAGAAGGAAGGTAAGAGGAGGAGGCGAAGAGAGAGAGAAGGAGGAGAGGGATGGAGGAGGAGAGGAGGGAGGAGGAGGAGGGGGAGGAGGAGAGGAGGAAAGAAGGGAGGAGAAGAAAGAAGGAGGAGAAGAAGAGAGAAGGGAAGAAGAAGAAGAAGAGGGGAGAGAGGAGAAGAAGAAGAAGAAGGAAGAGGAGGAGGAGGAGGAAGAGAGGAGGAGGAGGAGGAGGAGGAGTAGAGGAGGAGGAGGCGGAGGAGGAGGAGGAGAGAGAGGAGGAGAGAGGAGGAGGAGGCGGAGAGGGAGGAGGAGGAGAAAGGCGAGGAGAGGAGGAGAAGGAGGAGGAGGCAGGAGACGGAGCATTATAAGGTAGCAGGGTAAGAGCAGAGAGAATCTGAGAATAATTACTTAGTATTTGCATTATTATTAGTCTTCGTCGTAATTCTTCTTCTTCCTCTCATCTTCTTCTTCTTCTTCTTCTCTTCTTCTCCTTCTTTTCACTCCTTCTCCTTCTTCTTCTTCTTCTTCTTCTTCTTCTTCTTCTTCTTCTTCTTCTTCTTCTTCTTCTGTGTACAGAAATGTTCTTCCATATGAAGTCCCTGGTTCCTCTTTATTACCACCTGACTCCAGAAGAGGCTCCACATGTGATGATAGTTTATTTACACTCAGATTCAGCTGGTCAGCCTTTTCATTAGCAGAGCGTGTATATCTAAGGATATACATATTCTTACATATCTTTACGGTATAATCCTCTTTGACAACATGTGCACAACTTTCTACAGTTAATAGAAATATATATAATATCATTAATTATTTTTATCATTATATAATAATAAATATAATCGATAATGATGTAATTCCTCGTGCTTTTATCCCTCTACGACTCCCACCAGGAGTGCACATGTGCTTATTGTTTGTTTCCCTTTTATTAAATGTCTTCACTCTCCTCTCCATCCCTCCCACCGCCCACTCAGTATCACGGCAACGGCTGCCAGCATCGGAGCAGCAGGCATCCCTCAGGCTGGCCTGGTTACCATGGTGATCGTATTGACATCGGTGGGACTGCCCACGGAGGACATAACACTGATCATCGCTGTGGATTGGTTCCTGTGAGTTCCCACTAAATGTCAGCTTGATGGGGATTGGTCTGTGTGCTGTGGGTCTGCCGCACTAAATGTCAGCGTAAAGCTTCAGAGAGCGCCGAGGTCCCGACACTACAAAGGTTACGATGCATAATGCAGAGTGACGGATTAGAGAGCCTGTTTTCAGAGGCGTGTAGCACCCGATGATGCAAGGACTTCTTGAAAATGTAATAACATTTGCACTTAGCCTGATGGGAAATGTAAAAACCTTTCAGGTGGGGCTTTAATGTTTCAAAAATGTTGACGGTTAATGTAATAATATAAAGAAATATGCTTTATTTCTCAGAAATGTAAAGTGTGCAAGTATAACACATTCATATAATACTGTTTGACACCAAAATACAATCTCTTAAAGAAACTTGTGTCATGAATACAAAGTGTTTTTATAATTATTATATTATATCCATCTTTGTACCCATTATTATAAAACGATAAAGTCAACTATAGCCTTCTTAAAGAAAGTGCAAAACGTGATGTACATCTCTTTGTTCCGTCTCTTATCTGATTCTCTCTCCGCAGGGACCGCTTGCGCACCACCACCAACGTGCTGGGGGACTCGCTCGGGGCGGGCATCGTGGAGCACCTTTCTCGTGCAGAGCTGCAGAGTCAGGACGCTGAGGTGTGCAACTCTGTAATCGAGGAGAACGAGAAGCCCTACCAGCTGATCTGTCAGGAAAACGATTCACTCAACCACCGCAACAGTGAGACCACAATGTGAAGACAAGAGCTGCACCCTTAAGGGCTCAATGTACCATTTTTAGTGAGAAGGTTGGCATTCGATGGTGCAGTCCTAGAAAATAATAGTGCAGGGTCAACTCAGCCAGTGCTTGGGGTACCAAGATCATGTTTGCAGTTTCAGACGAAATCTTTCCTTCAAATACAAAAAAGTTCTCTTTGAAAGGAGGAGTTGCATGATGACAGGAAATAAGTATACATGCCAACAATCAGATGTATTTTGAACTGCAGTGCCAGTTATATGTTTGATGACTGTTTTACATCAATGTCCGGCAACACTTGAAAGTCATTTTCAAAGATTTGTATCATGTATGATCCATTCAGTCAAAGCAACATAAGCTTTTTACCTTACAGAGTATTATCGTAGAGAAACACCACCATTCATAAATACAAAGTAAACCAGATTATATGTAAATCTGCATAATTTGGCTATTTCCGTTGCATGACTTAACACTTAATACATATATTTATTAACACTTAGTCATCCTCATTACGACTACCTCTAACAACACTTAGATCTGGAGCTTCACTTCTACTCACAGAAATACTCAATGGAGCAAACCAGCAGGATGTAAATATATCAGTCTTAGTTTTGAATATGTTTTATGTTATTTAAATTTGCTTGCACAAGTTATTTGTACACTTTTGAATGTACTTGACAGTGGAGGATGATGTGAAGGAGAATCTTTGCTACTTATTATTTTGAAGTTGATCTACTTCTAGTGACTTGGTAGAACGTTTTCCACTCTTTCTTATGAATATTATATTGGTGTGTATTTCCTGTATTTCTCTGGTGCTATTGCTTAAATGATGGGTGATGGACTGTTCTGCTACACAGTACTCTCACAGAAGTACCTGAAGTTATACTGTTTCTTTTTACTCCAAACAAATATTCAGTTATTTTAGTAGAAATATCAAACAAGAGAATCATCTATTTGTGTTTCTTCTTTAAACATTCTTTAAGCATTTTTTATTCAGATTTCTGATTTATAAAGTAAAAACAAGTTTCCAGACTTTGAACAATGTGCTTTCCCATCAGAACATTATGACACCTGCCTGTCTGTGTTTCTTTTGTCATATTATCAACATTTAATTTAGTTTTATTTATTTATTGACTGGAATTATACAGTATATTGCAAGCTAATGATGGATTTATTGTCTTGTGAAATGGTACTGTGAAGAAAGTTTTGAAGAATTTAATGTAAAGTTGCTTTATACCTTTTGGTGTTGATTGTTTTAGAGGAAAGTGTAGTTGTGTGGTTCTGAAAGTTAAAAGTTATTTACCTTCTAAAGGTCTGAATGTGTCACAGTGATGCTCATTAAGAGGTTTGACTTTAGTTTTGAAGCTCGATGTTATTTCAGTAAAAGGCTCAACAGTTTGATGGACAGCTTATGGAAAGAATGTGACAAATAAATGGCTCAGGAATTGAACTGTGATTCTTATTATTGTGTTTGTGGCTACCCCTGGTGGAGGATAATCTCCTGTCCTAAAGCTGCTCAGAGACACACTCAAATGACAAATGAGGAAAAAGTTTGAAATAATAATATTCTGATGTCAAAGCTGTCATTGTAATGTCTTGCGTTATTTCACAACTGACCTAAATCTCACTATCTCACATGTCCAATTACAGCTTTTTGTCTTCTTCGTTCACATTTAGGCTACAATATAATATTAATGTATTTACTTTACGTAAACAAGGTTTAAAGCTCCCTTTTCTAACTTGTTGGATCCTAACAGCAGTTGGTAATAAGAGTCTAAAGCCATAATAGCAGCTCTGCACTGCGGTGCTTTGAGCTAAATGCTAAGGTTAGCATGCTAAAATGCTAAGATTAGCATGCTAAAATTCTCACAGTGACAATGCTAACATAACATATAGGCCTATACAGTATAAGCCTATTATACATGTAAAAACAGTTTACAATGTTTACCATACTCACTGTTCCAGTTTAGCATGTTAGCATGTTAACATTAGCTAATTACATTGTGTTGCTTTAAATCAATGAACAGTCCCTATCTGCATCAACTATCAGCATTTGGGTACTTCTGCATGGCTAAATAAAAGTGTACTTTGTAGTAAATAAGACACACACAAGATAACCAGAAAAAAACAACTCCAGTCGATATTTCAGATTAATTTATAAAATAGTTCACTTGAGATAATGTGTTTTAACATACAGTGCATTCTTCTACAATACAATACTTGTGTGTTTCACACAAAATTGAGCCCTCTAAGTTTTAACAGCCTTGCCATGTGGTGAATTGAAACATGAATACTTTGGCATAGTTTAGTGACGAACTATTGGTGGAAAAGACAAATGTAAACTGTAACTGCGTAGACATTTAAAGATAGACTCGGGTTTTATGCTAAGTTTACAAACAGTCAATTTACAGAGTGGACAAAATACCAGGAACATTTGCTCTTTATGTGTTCACCTGGATATGAGTTGTATCCAGGTGAGATCTCTCTGATCCCACTTTGATTTCACCTGTTTAACAGTCAAATACTTTAAGACAACTATGACCTGGATTGAACCAAACAAAGTGCAAAACAACTTGAGAGAAATGTTCCCTGATATTCTGAACATGAAACCCTGTCTACTATACTGTGTGCAGTGTTATAAACACATTACTGAAGGTATACAAGTCACAAATAAGCATAGAGTATCTTGCTGATTTACAATATTCTATAAATATCACTGCTCTTTTATCGTATTCTTAATTACACCTTTTTTCCACTGACATCAGCCACGAGTAGTAGTGTTGCAGAGGGAGACGCTTCCAGGCAGACTCTGGCAAATAACAGTATGAGCCATTTAAAAACAAAATCAATTCAACTTATCTTACAAGTAAATACTCCTCTGTAGAAACTGTTCCAACCACGTGTTTGATAATACTTCAAGCACAGTTCATGTTTAAATATAAAGCCACTTAAATATGTATTGCTGCCCAGGTCTGGTCCCAGGGAGACAGATAGTGTAGATAGAGAGAGACACGAGACGACTGGAGAGTCAGCGAGCTGCGCCGTGTAAAGATGGACGAGCCGCTGAAAGTTTACTTGGCCTGTAGAAAAGTAAGGAAAAAGAATGGGATGAAAAAGAATGGGATGAAAAAGAACGAGATGAAAAGAATGGGATGAAAAGAATGGGATGAAAAAGATTGGGATGAAAAAGAATGAGATGAAAAAGAATGGGATGCAAATGATTGGGATGAAAAATAATGGGATGAAAAAGATTGGGATGCAAATGATTGGGATGAAAAAGAATGGGATGAAAAAGAATGGGATGAAAAAGATTGGGATGAAAAAGAATGAGATGAAAAAGATTGGGATGCAAACGATTGGGATGAAAAAGAATGGGATGATAAAGATTGGGATGCAAACGATTGGGATGAAAAAGAATGGGATGAAAAAGATTGGGATGAAAAGAACGAGATGAAAAAGAATGGGATGAAAAAGAATGGGATGAAAAGAACGGGATGAAAAAGAATGGGATGAAAAAGAATGGGATGAAAAAGAATGGGATGCAAATGATTGGGATGAAAAAGAATGGGATGAAAAAGATTGGGATGCAAATGATTGGGATGAAAAAGAATGAGATGAAAAAGATTGGGATGAAAAAGATTGGGATGAAAAAGAACGAGATGAAAAGATTGGGATGAAAATGATTGGGATGAAAAAGAATGGGATGAAAAAGATTGGGATGAAAAAGAACAAGATGAAAAAGATTGGGATGCAAATGATTGGGATGAAAAGAATGGGATGAAAAGAATGGGATGAAAAAGAATGGGATGAAAAAGATTGGGATGAAAAAGAACGGGGTGAAAAACAATGGGTTGAAAAAGAATGGGATGACAGTTTTAAGAGGTATTTTTTACACATTATGTGCCCTGCACAGAAACAAACTTACTTATGACTATGAGTTTTCCTCCATATTTGACGGCGCTCCATCACTCCACATTGAGAGCCACCCAGTTATCTTTCTTGTCCTGATGGTCACAAGAGGAAATCTATAAATGTCTCAACTAACATAGAAAAAACATTCAAATCTCCCCCAATATCATGTTTGGTGCTCAAACGTCAAAGTTGATGGATAATGTTTCTCTGATATCGAAGTTCTGTTTAAGATGCCGGCCGTATTATTTGCCCGGATGATTCACAATTGTTTTGATGTCATTCCTCCTGTTGCGAATTCAAAAAATGCACTTCAGGAATGCACAACTGTTTTTTTTGTTCTGCTTTGTCATGATTTCCGTGTGTAGCATGATGAACTAAGTTACAGTTGCATTTCGTTGTGCAACCATAAATGATCCATGAGTCCTTGAATATCAACCCTCATAGATGGCTTAGATTGGCTGAATTAATTTGATTAAATTGTATTTATGTTATTACATAACACATATGTTGTATTGCTGGAGGTTATGTATCCGTAAAGTAGCCTTCACCTCTGACATGACGGGCAGGTTGTCATGAGGAAGGAGCCACATGGTTCGGTGGGCCTTGGTTCTCTGCCTCTGCAGGAGCTTTCTCAACAACCTCTTCACCTTCCGGTCTCTGGGGTCTGCACACTTCACCGCCTTCTTTGTGTAAAGACTATGAAAAGAGCACAATGCTTATTATACAACACAGGATGGCAGTACAAGGTTTTGCAGAAATGCCAAACTTTAACAAGATTGGCAAAAAAAACAAGCAATGATTCAGCAATAATGAGAACTACAAAGATGTCTGCCAGGTGTAGCAAAGCCTCTGAGAGTTGTCTGTAAGGTGCCTGGAAATGGAGTCAAATAATGTTGTTTTTTTCTGTAATAGAAAGAAGTCAAACTGTGAACAAAAGTGAGCAAAGTTGAAGAAAAGAGGTTGGACCACTGAAATGGAGAAGACCAAAAGGAACTATTGTATCCACTGTGTAAGAATTGTATGTTTTTGTTAACTGGACCACATGAAAAAGCCAGCTCTTCATTCCCCAGCTACATCAGGTTTCTCTGACCTGCTGGAAACAATAGGTATCACAATGCAGAATGGTTTACTTAACTAAACCCTGCTGTTCGGACTGAATGGCTGTGGCAGGGCTCAGCTGGCTCGGAAGGTATTTTCAGATGGCTTGTTATTCCCACATATTTCCTTTCTTACTTCCCTGGCAAATACAGCTCAGAGCCCTGCCATAACAACATGACCTGGAACGATGACAATGCCTCTCAGCCCGGCTCTACCCTCCTCTAACGAGAGGCATATTTTCCATGCCTGCAGATTGCTGTGTGCTCTTTAGCTCCAGGAGTGGATAGTTGAAATACTTGCATGATGGCTTGTATACTGCAGTCGGGCCCCTCCGTCTGCACCTCAAACCGCAACACATCTTTGGTACGCACCTTGCCCTGGGAGTACAACATGCAGCATTGGACATCCCTTTGCATCTGCACGCCTTTACCTGAGGGGGGGGGAGAAAAGATTAGGGAAGGGCGTCAAACAAAAGCAAATGACAGTATTATACTAAAGTTCCTGGGTGTCAGCTCAATTATTAATGTTGGCTTACTGCCTTCTATTTAACACCTTCTGGTTTATTTTATCTTTACTTTACCAGGTTTATCTCAAAGTCAAAAATGTTTCTCAAGTGAGGACAGGACATTGAAGCAACATCATGACAGCCACGAAAGTTTTAAACAGTATGCATTATTGCACATTATCACAAATAACATTACATACGGAATAATTTTACATTCATATTTACTGCACAGAATCATGATTTTTGAACAACTGTGTATTCTGATAGTAGCAAAGAGTGAAACAGCTTTCGTATACAGCGAAATGTTATCTGTTGTGCAGAATGTGCACATGCCCTCGAGTCCCATATACACACACTCACATGTGGACACACACATACACACACAAGAATGTCAGAGGAATTACAATGGCATCCCATTGTGCTGCAAACATACTACCATGGCAGTGAAATGAGCGACAGAGAAAGTGAGAGAAAGAGAGGGGGAGTGTGTGTTTGTGTGGAGGGTGTGCCATGATGCCTTTTTATTTTATTTTATCCAAAGCAAATGTGTAAACAAATGAAAGTGTGATGGAAGCAGCAGGAGCAATAAGAGCTGTACATTAGAACAGTGCTGCTTTGCTAAGGCACAGATGATTTCAAATCCATCCTCGGGAACATCACTACACTTCCATGCGCTTTCACAACATTTAAAAAACACATGACGCGACACCATCACGCAGACTGAGACAGTTTATTTCTTCCTGTGTTGAGTGTTGTTTGATTTAAGATGCTCGTCCTCCTGCGTTCTGCCCCTCTGTTTACATCCATGCCTCCCTCCCTGCTGCTCCTGCTGCTGCTGCTATCCCTCTTTTCCTCTTCTCTCCTTTTCTGTCTTCGCCATCGCTCTCTTTGCTACACTGTCCACCTGCAGGGTGCATGCAACACACACACACACACACACACACACATGCACGCACACACACACAGTAAGTATGGTTGTGTCCTACCTTCCACAGATGCCAAGAGAATAACAGTCAGAGAGATAACAGTCAACATCTGCAGCATGAACATGATGAGGCTGGCAGAGAGGAGGAGAGGATAATCTACTCTGTCACCTCTCTCTCTATGGCTGCGTCTCTTATATTACTCCCTCCCTCTCTTTATACCTCCCTGCCCATCTCTCACTCACTCACTTCCACCACCTCTCTTTTTCTGTCATACCGTCTTCCCCTCCCACCCTGTTTATCCATTTTCAGTCATTCTCACGCTCAGCTCAATTCCCTCCCTCATTCTCTTTTTCTTTCACACTCATCTCACCTCTCACTCATTTCTCCTTTCCTGTTTCTTCGCTCAGAATGGCAAGCTTCATTTGTCTCCTTTAAATTCCTCCTTCATCCTTCCTCTTCTCTTGTCTTGCATTTTCTCCACCAGGACAATATACAAGGATTCACCCTGTGGCTTTTAGATTACACGATCTGATGTGGTATTTAAATATATAAGAATTAATTTCCAAATAACCTCCTATTAACCCTGGTTCGTAGCTCCATAATGTAGTTGTGTAAACTCTTAGACCGAACAGGAGGCGTGTCTGGATCAGCATCTGGATCAGTCTTGCAGCAGAGTTATGTTCTCTGTGGGATTCCAGACAAAATGCCAAACACACCTACAAAACTGCGATAAACTGAATTTCATTAACTTTACCCTGAAAGAAAACATGAATCATTCTTGTACCATTAAAACTGAACTCTAACTATAATTGTGCTTTTGTTGTTATTGACTCTTCAGTGGCCAAATCAGTGCACATCTTAAAAGTTTCTTTAGACCCATTTGTTTTCTTTTGCTCTGTCCTGATTTTAAACCTTGTATTTTGTGGGTTATACACTTAATTGTGCTTGGTTTTTTTTTTCAAAACCTTTTTTAACCCTTTTTAAAATGGTGTCCTCTGCCTCTGTTATCTCCAAAAAAGTCCTATATTGTATGAAAAACGTTTGCTTGCTTGTTATGGGTAATGCCATTTGTGCATTTGGAAGTGGCGTTCCACAAGGTGCGGTCCTCGGCCTCCTGCTGTGTTCCATTTTTATGCTCCCACTAGTTCAGATTATCGTCAAAATGATGTTTTCTTTCTACGCTGATGACACACCGCTGTATATTAAATTTTAAACTTGCAATGTAGCTTGCAAAAAATGGTACAAATTATTTTTCATAAATCTTGAATTCCTTTGTTTGGTCCTTCTAATCGTCTCTCTAATTTACAGAACTAACTTGGAAGTCTGTCAGCCAATGTGCAACCGAGGCCAGGGCATTATTTGACTCCAGCCTCCAGACTCCAGTTTTTTTTTTTATTTAATTTGTTTTTTATGGCTTGGCTCAGGCCAATGCACAAATGTCACAAAGTAATTGTAATATATTTGACCAATTTAGTGATTCAGATGTTTGAAAAATATGTCCTAGATATGTATTTGCAGCCTCTCCCTGTCCGACCATAAATCATAATAACATTGTTACCATAACTGAACACCACAAGAATAAGCTGAAGGGTCTATCTGAGAGTCAACTTCAACATCCATTACAGAGAGGCTTGAACAGAAAACAGCATCAGGACCTGATTATACCGAGGGAAACCAGAGAAATTGATGTAGGCCTGAATCTGTTTGAAGATATTCCTTTGAACCAGCCTTGTCGTAGAGAGAAATAACAAACACAGATGCCAGTCAGACTATGTTGCCAACAATAACAGTGTATAAAATGATCGATCAAAGACCTGATTAGACATGTCAGATATACAAATGCTGCTACATCGCATTGTTGACACGTTAAATTGCAAAGTGTTTAATGTGGCTAATTAAAAACTATAATTGTGATTGTGTCTACTCAGGTGTGATATGCATTATATGATAAAACATAGACATAAGGCCAGGAAATACTTGAATGTCTTTGTTTACTAGCCTTTTGCTTATGTTCATGTCCTTAAACGGTCGCGCCACCCAAATCCCCCAAACCTATGTTTTGTAAAAACTTGCCAATCCGGCAGAACGCTTGGCCTCCAGTACAGCTGCAGCTTCTGGAGAACCGTTCATCCAAACAACTTCAAACTCAAAACTGCGCTCGCTCCTGAGCAATACACCTGACATGACATAGTAGAGTATACGCGTCATTTGGGTGCAAAAGCTCACATCAACATTGATCAAGCCTGCCGTTAGTAGGAGTCCTCTCTCAATACATTAGTGTGTTCATAACGCACTACTTATAATATACTTTTAATTATATCCCGTAGATTTAAAGAGCTCACACGTAAATGCTCCTCGAATAAAACAGGTGAATGGAATGAAAACCAACTCATCAGCAATGTTGAGAAACAATGTCCTGTGTACTGATACTACACACAACTCAGCAGTTTATTATTATTACTTTTACTATTCTAAATGAAAGGCGTAAGTGGGAACAGTGTGTCTTATCTAGAACAAAATCACAATTGTGATTTGGCTGAACTGACCCGTTCAAAATGACATTGAATAGCAACTTAACACTATAGTTGAAAATCTTGTTTTTGCTGACCACCAGTGTGAAACAAAGCGTACCGACATGAAGCGGGAACACTGCGGTTTGCTACGAGCGTTGGCTGAACATCGTGCATTTGAACACACCACACACATTGCAACGATACAAAGCCGGTTGAAAATCAAACACATTACCGTTTTGTTCAACACCAGTTTGATTGTCAGGACCCCTGTTAGCTTTACTTCTTCATCTGTTCTGTTTTCATGCCAGATCACAAATTCCCCCAACATCTCAGATCCTGCCACTTCCTCCTGCCCTGTAATCATCTCATTCCCCCCACCTGAGCTTCTCCGCCCACCTCCCCACCTGCACCTCATTCCCTAATCTGTCCCTCGATATAAATATTTATATATACCAGCGCCGATCCATTGTTCCTCTGCCAGACTGTTTTACTGCGTAGCTTTCTGAAGGTTTTGTTTCTTGGTTTGCTTGTTTGAACTGTTTTTCTGAACCTCTTGAACCTGATTTTGGTACAACCCCTAACCCCTCGCTGGATTTGTTTGTCTGTTCTCCTGGTTTTTACCCTTGCCTGCCTTGAACTTACAAAAAGCTGAGCTTTCCTGCAAGATTGATTCCTTCTGTGTTGTGCTTTTTGGATCTAGTTTAATCCAGATTCAAAACATTATTTCCTCTTTGGTTAAGTCTTTTGCAGAATGACAACTAATAAGCAAACATTGGAGATTTTGTTGCATCCTTGAATGTCAGCAAACATGTAACCTGTTTCATTCTGATCTACTGTTGGAGAATCTTGTATCTTTCCTCAAAGTATTGCTGTTGGATTGAAACCAAAGTCTGACATTTATTGTAGATGGTTGAGATAGCTGAAAACGGTTCTGCTATCATTTCCGTTACAGATATGCGAGGAAGCTCATGACATGGAGCCAGGTTATTTATGTTGGCCAGTTATCTGCAAGGAGAAGCATCACCAAACAAAAATGAAACAGGAATGCAACAAACATTGTTTTTATGATTTACAAAACTATCTAACTTCAACTCTTGGGGTGGTTCCATGAAATAGTCTTGCATGAGGGGAAACCGAGGCAAATATAAAGTGTTCTTAATGTTAGAAATACTTAAATTAAACAAAACAATACATCACAATTCATTAGCCTAAATGCTTTGGACATACTGTACTCTGGGAAAAAATCAAATAAGTACATTGGCAGGGCAATACTGGAACCATGAGTCACCTCTCATGAAAGGAAATATTGTTTTAGACACTAATGTGGGACTTTTTGTAAGGGTAGATCAATATGGGCCTGGCTAAGTTCCTGTGGTTAAAACAGATCGTAACGTTGAACAAATGATCCTTTGGCTCCTGAAACACTTGGCTGAAGAACTAAGAAATATTCAGACAATAAGGCAACAATATGTCGCTTATGGGCATTCACATCCGAACCCTGGATGTGAAAATATGCAGTCTGTGCACTGAGGGGTGAGGTTAGTGTGTGTGTGTGAGTGTGTGTATAGGAAGTGGGGTTAACTGTTCAAGAAATTGACCCAAGAAATCAGGTTGGAATGTCAGCTGCAAAAACATACCATACACATGACTACAGGTCCGCTTGTGAGCCAGATACATTTTCTGAATATCTTTGCAGCAATTAAAATATCTCCTGTCAAGGTGTGCAGACTCACAAGCATGTAGGAAATACAAGCAATAGCAGCGAAAAGGGCTGATGGGGTAATATGTGTAGGAAGTCTGGCCTCCTGCAGATGTTGGAGGACTCGGTTCACTGCGTTGAATAGCCTAAGAGATCTTACCGTACCTGAATGGGATTTCCGAGGAATAAAATGTGGGGGGCAATACTTCGACTGATCCTTGGAACAAGGCAAACAGGGAGATGTAGGAAACAGACGAGCTGTGAGGAATGCAGAACGATGAACCACATTAATATCTATTATTTTCTGCACTAAGGACATTAAGATGATGTGATGTTTATATGATGTTCTTGGGCCCACACAATCCCTGACTTTTCCTGTCGCGCCACCATGATGTTAACATTTGTAGTTTTAAGTGAAATGTCTCACTATTGGCTGGATTGTCTTACAATTCTATACAGTAACTCTCCGTCAGGATGAATTGTGATTAATTTGGTGATCCCTAAACCTTTCCTTCCAGCGCCATCATCAGGTCAACATTTTAAATTGTCCAGTGCTTTGTTTTCTGACCAAATACTTGCAAAACTAATGACATCCCACCAGCCTACCTTGTATTTAATGCTAATTAGCTCATGCTAACATGCTAAACTAAGATGGTGAACATGCTATACATTATGTTAGCATGCTGAGTTGTTAGCATTGCAACTCTTAGTCTTGTTTAACCATTCGACAGAGCCAAGCTAGCTTTATCAACCTGTTTCCAGTCTTTATGCTAAGCTAATCATCCTTTGGCTTTAGCTTCATTGTTAGCATACACATGCGATTGCTATTGATCTTCTCCTCTAACTCTCAGCCAGAAACTAAAGTGCATTTTCCAAAGATGTTAAACTTTCAAATTCAAGGAACTCAAACGGAAAAGCAAGAATATTCACAATTTGTGGAAAGACCTGGTACTTTATCTAAAGTTTAAATCATTTTACTCTAATCTGTACCTGTGATTTGATTATAATTATAATTCCTTTTACTAGTTTATTTGAGATGAGTGACCAAACAAAGCCACAAGATAATTCTCTAAGCATGCCATTATAAAGACCGTAAGAACAGCCAGTCCCAGATTGTTCATGTCCTGCTCTGCGCAGGGGCAGGCTGTACATTTTCTTTTCACATGAGATTTCCTTAATGGAATGTCTTTATTGACTGTGGAAATAAAATGATGTCCAATCCTTCGAGATGTGATTTATATTTTATTAGAAAAGAGCACTCCACGTTCCCCCGTGCCAGTCAGGCATTCCTCTGCAGGGAGTTGACTGGTGCACCTCTGGAACCAAACATCTGTGCTTCTCACAGCTCTGTTTCATTACTCCCCGAAACACTAAACCCAGACAATCAGCTTAAACACACTCAGGCATTTATTTTGAAAATCCCTGCTCCAAAAACTCAAGGGGTCTTGACTGTGCCGAGAGTGTGAAACAGAACACTGTGGATGTGTTTAACAAATGCTTGCAGCAAGAACAACACACATCTCAGGTCTGGAGAGATTCAGATGCATTCCCAATGCAAACTCATTCAACAGTCACCGTGTTGAGGAAGAAATTTAACTTTAATCTGTCGCCAAGTTTTCTGTGCTCAGAAATGGATACCGACAAATGTCATTTTATCACAGATTCATCAGTATCAGAATATATGTTGGCCAATAACCAAAAATAAATAGATTTACAGAAACGTCAAAGATGTGTTGCCATTACATAGCTTGTCCAACAATTGTATTATTTAACAGTAGAATTACCCACCCTGTACATATCGGGGTCACAATTCTTTCACAATCAAATTTAAGGGATTCTTATTAAATAGTTTCCTATTATGCAATATGTAGTTATGTGATTAAAAGAATATAATATATATATATATATATATATATATATATATATATATATATAAAAAATACTATATATATGATTAATATATATAATTAATATATATATATATTTTTTTATATATATATTTTTTATATATATTTATAATAATATACCTAATATGTATATATATAAAAATATAATATATTATATATATATATTAATTATATTTATATATATATATATATATATATATATATATATATATTATATTATATATATGTTCTTTTAATCACATAACTACATATTGCATAACAGGAAACTATTTAATAAGAATCCCTTAAATTTGGTTGTGAAAGAATTGTGACCCCGATATGTACAGGGTGGGTAATTCTACTGTTAAATAATACAATTGTTGTCTTTGATGTCAGGCAGCAAATCTGAATCAGTACGAGAGTGGTGGCCTGAAATTATGAAATATACCCAACAAAAAAAGCAGAATTTACAGCTAAGTTTCCTACAATAGAATCGGTTTAACGCAGCAAATCCGGTCAGTTTAATTTTACATTTCGCTATTCTAAGTAGCTGGAACCCCTCATTTATATATAACGGCAGTAGCCTGGAAAGCTCCTGCATTCCTGGAGGTCACAGGATCAGCACCTTAGACAGAGTTGTTGACACTTTGGTTCGGAATATTAACAATGATGCACCTGAGCTACACAGGAAGACGAGAGACTGTACAATGCAGAACAATGTGGTTTCCCAGCTGAACATGAACGTAGCTTGCAGCTTATCTAGAAACATCTCAGCGTCTTTCCTGAGGAAGATTGATTCACTCTATGTGCTTTTGATAATCTGATTAAAAAAAAAAAGGATTTGGCTCCCTCTTCCATAAAACTCAAGATTATTTATTCTGAGGGTGCGGGTGAGCTGAGGCATTTAACAAAATGTTCAATAGAAAAGGACAGGGAGTCCTGGAGGAAAGTGCTGCTACATGCTGCAAAATGACAGATACATTCACAAGCAAGTTCATGCAATGTTTGAAAAAACGAGTAAAGGGCAGTAAGATTCCACGAGGATGAATCATCATCCCAGTCCAGCGTCGGACTGATAAAGTAAAGTTGATAAAGTAAAGTTGATTTATTTATCTGCTTTTGCCAATGTGGAAAATATCAAACCCTTACGAACTAACACTTGTAACACTGATCACAGACAGAATGAGAATAATTATCTTGCAAATGTGACAAACTGATGAAGATCGGCTGTTTAAAACTTACATTTATTCCATTGTACAGTAGTATTTCACAAATATTTACAAAAAATGTACACATGATGTGATGTCTTCAAAGTTAAGTATAAAAAACTCCTAATGGCACATTGTAGAAAAGCATTTATAAATATCCAATTTGAGTTTGACTTAGAAAAGTGCCGACGAACTGTGTCCCTGTGACGGAAAGCTTCCTGGATGGTTGCAGATATTCAATGTTCTCGTCTTTTGAAGCGGCGTCTAATCTAGTGTGCCTACACAGACAATAAAAGAAGAATTAGAACAAACTGTACTGGTACAAAAGAAATCCAATAAATAAATGTGGTCAATAAAATCTATATTATACTGTATGTGCACACCTCTGCATGCACACATGTGGGAGATACCTGGTACAGTCCTGGCAAGGCTTACCTTCAAGAAATGCAAATTCATCTATGGCCTCTATTGCATTGTCTGAAAATAGAAGGGAAGTGGGAGGTATAAGTCAAAACTGTTTAATATTTAGATGTTCACAATCTGGTCTGGGTCTATCAGCAGAACAAAAACATTGTAAAATCATTTTAGAGTTTAACGACTGTATGTATGTGCAAACCCTCCACATTCAGAATTAATTTAAAGCGCTTACCCAAGTCTTTTCTTTGCAAAGTTTTCCTCTTCCCTTGCTGGGTGTACACCAGGGAATCTCTGGCAATCATCTCAACAAACAACTCCTGGAAGAAAGAAATGCATTAATACTCATTTGAAACTAAAACAAATTCAGAACCTAAGAGGAATAACTGATAGTTTCCATTAATATCAAAATTGGCCTGAACCCAAGACAAATTCCTGACTTTAGTTAATCGTTTGTCAAGTGTAAGAAATGCTTTTTCACCTGTTTGTTCTTAAACCTTTTAGTTAGACATTTAGAAAGTTATAAACTCCCACACACCGCTTGCATAAAGCAGATACATTTCCTTAAATATTACATTTTAGTAAATGATTTCTGATTTCTTGTGTTAGCTTCTGTTCCATTATTTTCTTAGTGCATTTTTGCATAGAACTTTTATTTAATTTATTGTTGCAAGCTGACAATTTATACCATTATATTATATTCACTGACACATAGAATTATATACTTGCAGGACAACTCTCCTGATGAAAGTGCATTGAGATGTGTGTGTGTGTGTGTGTGTGTGTGTGTGTGTGTGTGTGTGTGTGTGTGTGTGTGTGTGTATATTGAGAGGCCCTAAAGTAGCAGATTGCAGGACGTCCCTCGTGTTTTGTTTTTTACCGTGGCTTTAGCGATGATGAACACAGACTCCTGGCTGGCGAGTGACACGTCTGGGTCGGTCTTTATGAGCGCCTTAATGCGGGCCAGCGGGAGTTTGGATAACCGGCCGTGGGTCACGGCGGCCACGGGGCCTGTCGGCTGCTGCTGGGTGCTCTCCTCCTCCACCTCGGCCCCGCGGCTCTCCTCCTCACTCCCACACCGGTCCGGCTCGTGCTCCGTGGGGGTGACAGGTGTAGCCACTGTTGCTGCCATTCTCCTTCTTTTCACACGATCGTTATCCTTCAAAATAACACACACAAATCACTACCTTTTTCTAGCAACATGTCACAGATGACAACAACATAAACAGCAGCGCGCTAGCATGTGCTTCCGGCCTTTGGGTGAGGGGCCTGCGCTGATTCGTCAGCCAGGCACACTTAAGCCCCGCCTTTTCCTCTCCCGCCAACTAATCTTCGTCGGTGATTGGCTGAAATGCGAACCAGGCTCTGGATATTGGCTAGAAATAAACGTCAATCAAAACAAGTTGCACTGGACGATACTGATAACGAGGAGACTTCAAGGTCTTCATGGTTGATTGTAGTGATTTTTAAATTTATTTTGAAAGCTATAATGTGGATGAGGAATGTTATCCTTTTACTTCAACCGGTAAGAAAATGACGGGGATAAATCCCAACTTTACTCACTTTGTTTAACCGTTTTGTCCACGTGGGGGCAGTGGAAACAAGCTGTAAACACAACACCTGTTATCAACTAATAAAGTTCATATGAAAAGCTCATCTACATCACATTACATTTCATTTGGAGTTTTTCTGGTCAGCCAGAGAATGTAAGGCCAATGTTAACAAACGTTTAGCTCTATTTTGATCCTGAGGCTAATGCTAAATGCTCCACTATGTTCACCAGCTTGAGCTTTTGTTCAATATATTCCAAGGTGTATATATATATATTTTAAGGTGAACCTTCAGTAGTTACAGCAGCAAGGAGGTAGTGCCAGTACAGAGAAACAGAGAAAGTAAAATAATAAATAATAATAGATAGCTTAAATATAAAAAATAAATATTAACAATGGCACTTAGTGTTTGTCTGTCTTAATATAGAGATGTAATATAAATATAATATAGAATATCATGCAGAATGTGATAAATATGATAAATTATGATGGTATGGGTTATGAGATCAGGTTGAAGGTAGTAATATAATATAATATAATATGTAATACAGCAATATAACGGGATGGAATGTATAAAATATAACAGTATAAAAACAGTATAGTGTATTACAGTAAGTGTAGTATAGCATAATAATGTTATTATATATATTTAAATTATATTATATATATTTTATAGATAAGCTAAATAAAGAAACGGCAAAGAACTGAAGTATTTGCAAAACCTATAAGATTATTGAGTATTTTCAATTCCCCTTATACTAACTGCTTATATTGTGTTTCAATAATTTATTCACATGCAACATACATGAATGTTATATAACTGTGTTTTGAGTTCATGCCACATTTATGAAAGGTATGAAAAAGCTTGGTGTATTATTAAATCTTAACTAATTAATTAATTAATTGGTTAAAAATGCAAAATGATCTGACAGCCTACATACGTTAATTATTTAATTTTTAAAATGTATTATTTAAAAGTGTCTATGCAGCATTCCATAATTTTTGTCTTTGTCATGGAACCCAATGAGCAGTCCACTAATACGCTGTGTTAATAGGATTGTGAGGAGCGACTTAGTCCCACGAGGCTCCATTCACATGTTCAGTCAGTCAGATGAGTCGGAGAGACAGACATGAAGGACCCGCATCTTCCAGGTAAATTTACCTGCTTTATATACTTTACTAATATTTCTGTCTCTGCAGATTTGTAGAAAGGCTTTCAGAAAGTATTGTTTTGTTTGAAATGTGGGTACCACTTTCTAAAAAGACATTACAGGGTTTTTATTAATAATTACCCATGCTTTATAGATCAGTTATTAAACATTAAAATACAAACTTTAGGGTTACTAAGTCATAAATAAACACTTTGCTTGTGTTTGTCTTCCAGCCTGACCCGTGCTGTGTCTTTAATTCATCAGTAAGGTGTATTATTGTAAACCCTCTATTAATAATGACTTACTAACATTTATATTTATAAATATATATTATTTATATAATTGAAGATGTGGCTTATTATAAAGTGAAAACCCATATTAGCATTAATATATGGTTTACCAATAATATACTACATTCTTACTAAATAGATTAATTTTATTATTTATTAGTTTTATTAGTAAAAGTTTTATTAACAATCACTAAAGCCAATACATACCACTTATTAGTATACTAAGTATATTACTTAATAGCTTTATTATTTCTAGCCTATTTGAACTGCAAACTGGTTGTGTAGTTTTCATTTTATATAGCATATATATATATATATATATATATATATATATATATATATATATATATATATATATATATATAGCAAATTCAAAGTGCTTTTATGTTAAAATGCATACAGCAAGTGCAACGTACAGAATACAATGGAATAAATACAATACTAAGTGCAGCAGTGCAGAAGACGCCCACACAGAGCTCCTGACATCTGACCCTGCTGCTCGTTACTTTGTGTAATGCTGAAACCTTAATCAACAGTTTCCTGTGAAAAACTAAAGAAACAGGATATAAGCTTTACATAAAATACTGTCCTGTTTGGAAACACATGAATACTTTGGCCAGATTGCAAAATAAATGTGCTGAGTCTTGAGAACTGTGTGCAACGAATAAGAACTTGTGTTGCCAGAACAGAAAGAAACAGGAAAGGTCGACACATCCTGCTTTTGTCCATCATTAAGAATAATAACCCTAAATGCTCACCTTGCATCCTGAGAATCAATGTAATGTCAGTTCATTCACACACTGTACACCAGAAACAAAAGGATATAACGACAGTGTTTGCAAATGAACTTTTACATAATCGGTTATTATTTGCCGCCGTCTCGTAACAGACAGCAGCAATTTGTGAACTAAGCACAAACTCAGATTAAAGCAGGTTAGGACGGTTGAGAAAGAGGGCAGACGTTTTACGGCACAAGTTGACACGGAGGCCAATCTCATTACCAATGATCTATACATGGAACAGTCACACATTGTCCTCTCTAAGACTTTATTTGTCTAGTACAAAAATAACTTAAGAGAGTACCTGGCTGTCCTCCAGCAAACGTAACATCAGCTGTGCCTTGTCCCTAAATAACAAGTACATGTGTCCTATTATCACTGCTGTTTAACATTGTAATGTTGCACAGGCTCCACATGCTCCTTCCACACAAAGGTGCAGACTTGTTTTTACAGGCAGGTAACGTTGTTGAATATCACAATGACGATATTACTTGCAATTAATAAATACAATTAAATTCTGCCTTTCTGCATTCTGCTAAAGTACAACAGATCACTTGTTGAATTAAAACAAATAAAAGGAAATTATTTTATTGGAAACAAAATAAAAAAGCATCAAATAAAATAAAAGAATCGTACATTTTAAAGTTCAGTTCAGAGTGCCACATCGCAGTCTTTAGCGATGTGTTGATCCTGCAAAGAAACCCAAATCTCTGCTTTCAAATTCTTTCTTGTTTCTTAAATTTCTTTCCTAGCCATCAAAGCCCGTCTATGGCCCAAGCAGAAAGTGAGCAAGAATTCCAAAGGTGAGGCTCCAGTGGTGGAAAAGACAGCCAAGAAGCCCCCGGCGTCTGCTGCCCGATGTGCCGTCCCACAGTTGACCGAAGCGGAGAGGATGATGCAGTCGCCGTTTGAGAGGGTCGTCTACGACATGGCCCACAACGAGAGGATCGTCAACGAGCTGATGCTCGGTCGAAGAGTTGGCTTCTACGAGCTGCGTGGAGAGATCGGGCAGGGAAACTTCTCCACGGTCAGGTTGGGCATCCATGCCTTGACGAAAGGTCAGAAATCTTAAGTTATTTATGTGGTTTTACATAATTTGCACGTTGTTTTCTCCTTTAAAAACATAACAAGCAGTTTCCTTATGGCATCAAATTGAATCCTCACCTCAACCGGGACAAACGACATTGTTTAAAGAGCACAAAGCTGCAGAGACGTAAAGAGTTATAACCTCCCAAAGACTGACAACAGTTGTGAAGTGTTGTTGCAGAAATGCATGAAAACATATATAATTTACCTGGTTTTGCTTCTTTCTTACTAAACAATTGTCGTCTTAAAAGAGTTACCTATAGGAGAGACTGGTCGTCTAATAGTATACACATTTGGAAAAGAGATCTTAATCTCCATAATTGAATAATCCTGATTAAATGCATATTAAATAAGAAGCATGTCCTCTTGTCCTTCTTCAGCCTTCTTCTGTTCTGCACACAGGTGTATGAATAATGCTCATGTGCACTGATCCCTTCAATAAGCCTTTCAGATCTCACCAGATCTTCCCCGACCCCTGCAGTGCATTTATTATCTGTTCAAATCCCTTTATGAAAATGACCCTTGTTTATGTTGGTGCAGGTTGAGCAGGTTGAGCAGGCTGAGCAGGCTGAGGGCTTCATGACTCTTAAACACATTTGTGTCATAACTTAAAATAATGCTGCAACGATCTTGTAATTCAATTAAGAAGCCAGAAATACATTCCTTCAGCCTTCTCCTCGTGGTCAGGTAACAATCTCGTGTTTAAATCTGTCTTAAGTCCGTATGTTCTTGTTTTGACTTGTCACGTTGTCAGACCCTTTCTAAATCCATCCCTGATCATCTAATCCCTCCTCTTCTGTCTCAGAGAGAGTCGCGATCAAAATCATGGACAAGCTGCGTATGGATAAGAGGAGCCTGCCGATGACCCTCTCAGAGATCAGCTGCATGGAGAAAGCTGTGCCACCCCAACATCGTGCGCCTGTACGAGGTGATGGAGACCAGCAGGAAGCTGTATCTGGTGATGGAGTACGGCAGCAGTGGAGACCTGTTCTCCAGGATCACCACCAGGGGGAAGCTTAACGACCTGGAGACCAAGCTGGTCTTTGCACAAGTCGTCTCTGCTATTCAACACATGGTGAGTCTCCGTCATCACCAGCGACCCCTCAGCGCTGAGCTCCGTCTGTAACTCATAACCAAAGATTTGTGAGGTTTGAAAGTGGATTAAAGGCTCAATCTGTAAATGTTTTAACCATATTATTTCATTATTTTCGTGCAAAACTGCATTTTTTAGATATTTACACAGTGACTGGTAGAGAGGGGACAGGACATGAGGGAAGGTGGCAACACATGTTTCCTTAAACCCAAGGACACCACAGTGTTTTGTCTCTGATCATAAGACAAAACTACTGATAAATATTATAGAGCTAAAAAGTAAATTTCCCTCAGAAATGTATCCTGAAGTAGAAAGTAGGAGAAACTTGTGCACAGCTGGAGTAAATGTACTTGTTATTTTCCACAATAATAACAACAATAGATAGATTTTTACTTTCTTTCCCTAAAAGTACATTTAAAATATCACAACAGAACCCAGACTGAGATTTCTTCTGTGATTTTCAGCATGACAACAACATCGTCCACAGAGACCTTAAGGCGGAGAACATCTTCTACACCACCAGCTGCTGCATCAAGGTGGGAGACTTCGGCTTCGGCACGGAGAGCAGGCCCTAATGAGCTCTTCACCAACTTCTGTGGCTCTCCACCGTACGCTGCTCCTGAACTGTTTAAGGATAAAGGTTACGTTGGATGCTATTCAGACATCTGGGCTTTGGGTATCCTCTTGTACTTCATGGTGACGGCCACTATGCCTTTCTATGGGGACAAACTGGGGAAGCTGAAGCGCTGCATCCTCCAGGGGGTCTACACTATCCCTGCTCATGTGCCCGATCCGTGCCAGCTGGTCATTCATGGCATGCTGCGGCCTGTGCCTATTGATCGCTTGTCTCTCGCGCAGATTTTAAACAGTGCATGGCTGAAGGGGATGGATTTCCCTCCTCCGTACGTCTCGTTGCCCCTGTCCCCGGCACACTTCGCCCAGGCCAGCCTGGCTCTGTGTGTGGAGGAGCAGGAGGTGAAGAGGCTGCTGTCAGATCTGGGTCTTGTGACAGTCCACTTCCAAAACAATCCCTGCGCAGACTGTAGGAGCCCGCTGACGGGGACCTACCGGATCCTTCTCCATCAGGTCCAGAAGAGGAGGTCGGTGGAGGCGGTGGGTTATTCAGCGCTTCACCCCGATGAGTACGGGAGACCGAATCGGTGGGCCGTAGCTCCTGTGGACAAACACGATCCCTCGGCTGTCTGCGTTGTACTGTAACGTCACTTCAGGCTCTCTTAATCGGCGAGGCGTTATGTTCCAGTTGTGTTGGATGCCGGACTGAAATGTAGACAAACGGAGGTTGAGGTCGGAGTCGGAGGGTTCTTCTGTCCCACTCTGTAAGTCGATGAGAGTTTACGGAGTAGGGCACCTCTTCTTCGTAATCAGTTATGGCTTTGTGTTCTGATTACATCACCAATAACATCTTAATGACGCACAACATTCATCAATCACTGTATGGCTATCAGCATCTTCCAATCCCTCTTACTCAGTGCATAAATCCACTGGACTAATCCAGGGCTGCAGGTAATCCTGATAACATGGACACTCAGAACATGCTTGTGTAACAGAAACCAGAGGATGTGGATGTGGGGGCAAATGACTTTAGACGTGGAACAAAATGAAGAACAATAGACACAGTGTGTTGTGTGTTTGAACAAAAACCGGAAATGCCTTCATTTAATGTCCATGTTTGTAAATGTTATGAGCATCTTGTGATTGTCACAAAGAGTCTGCAGTGCACTGATGTTTGCTTATGCTTTAAGGCAATACTTTCCCAAATGCTTCTTGGATACCGGCCTGAACTTCATGCTACTCTGTATTACAGCAATGAGTACGGCCAAATTCATTAATCATAATAAAGGTATTTTAAAATGATCTTAAACAGTTTCCTCTCAAATCTCCTGCTCTGTCCGTCCATGCACCATAATATTATTCTCTTTTTCTGCTGCATGCAAGACTCCCGCCAAGCGTTCAATCATTCACAAAGATGTCCACTGGGATCTTGAATGATTTCTTGCTTCCTTAGAAACAACTTTGACCCTTGAGCCAGTTTGCAGGAACCCATATTGGAGCCATCTCAAGCACTTTCCGTAAAAAAGAGCTGAAAATGAAATATGATGCATTTGTGTGTTTTGTTGAAACACTGAGCTGTGGGAACCTGTGACACCTCATCGTATTCCAGTCTGTGGGGGCTAACTCAGTTCTTTCTCCACTTAATGGTCCTTTTAATTCTAACTTCAACTTTCACTTGTGAATTCCCCTCGAGGGTGCGACAGCCTCGGAGCCAAGCGTCACTCTTCGCCATTCACCGCCACCTCGTAATTTAGTGCCAAGTCTGCCTGTGTGAGCACAGCTCTACTTCTGATAAGTCATTGGCATTATAAAAAAGTGTCATATTTTGCAATAAAGTGTTTTGCCTGCAGCTTCTTCACACAGGGTTGTGCGCACATTGTGTGGGCAGCAGCAGATGATCGGCCCCCATGAGCGCCAAGGAAGAGTCTCGACTTGTTGTTTATTCAGGAAGGCGGTTCTTGCTCAATATCACTGTTATCGTTCATAATCCTGACCGCATCTTTAAACTGATGCACTGAATAATTCTTCTTGTTACAGTGAAATGAAAGTTAAAACCACCAACAGTATCCGTCTGCAGCTCATGTTTCAAAGCACATATCTCTCAGGTTCATTAAGCATAGAAACTTGCCTTTAGCTAAAGATTTAAAGCCTGAAATCAAATTAAATCACTGATTTTAACTCATAGAAAAGGTTTTATTTAAAAGGGGAGTATCACTTTTTAAAATCTGATGTTTTAAACAGTTCATAAACAAACCACCGTCTGATTTAAAATGAAAAAGTGATGAGTGAAATAAGCTTTCAACCACAAACACTTTGTTATTCTCTTCTGCTTTTCTTTCACGTTCACACAAACAATATTCTTTCTTTGTCTTTACCTTTCCTAACCCTCTGCGATTAACACGGGGAGCCAAGATTTTAATGCAGGTCAGCATTTGTTTGTAATTGCATTTGGCAGGGAAAGAGCAGCCTCGAGCCCGGGATGAGTGACACATCTGTTCGGTTCATAGAAAGACATTTGGGAAGGTTGCGCAAGAGTAACCACTTTGCTTTGTGTTGACAATTTCCTTTTGTACTGCAGGAGAGTCCAATGTGACCGGCAGGCTGTTTTAAAGCAAAATGCAAATCTAAAAGGTGTTTGGAAGTCTCTTACATTATATAGTACATGTGTTCGTCTCAGTATATCCAGCCTGTATGATGTACGACATGACAGCTTCTCCAAAGTGAAGCCAAAACATCTCGATCGCCTCCTGGAGGCTTGTCATACATCATTTTTCCCCAAAAAATGTTTTTTGTTGTAATTTCAGACAGTTCTTATTACACAGATGAATATACAGGTGTTCATTTCACTGATAAGTTTGGCTTTAATTATTTTCTATGAGGCTATAAAAAGGGTGAGACGTAATGATTGACAGCTGCTCTGAGTGAAGTCGTCGCGCCGCCAGAGGCTTGGAAACTTTTACGAAGGAAGAAATGTAACTTTAACTTTCTGTGTAACTAAGTCTGTGTTATAGAACATATATCAATTCGATTATAAACATATTTATTGAGATATTAGGCTGATATTAGTCTTTTCAGCCAAGCAGCTACCATGATGCTAACGTAGCAGCTAGGTGGCTAATGCTAACAAGTTGATTAGCTCGGGCGGGACCTCAATATCGCGGCTCCAGCTCCCTTAATTAAAAAACTAAAGATGGCGGCGCCCAGAATTTTGGCTTCACTTTTGTACAGTGGTCTTTATATACAGTCTATGCTTTTAGCAAAATCCATGCAGTAGAGTAAGATGAATGTGTCGCTTTTGGTCAGCAGGAACTAAACTTTGTTTAACTTTGTTCCTTTAATTTATCTTTGCACGACCAGTAGATTTATTCTGTAGTGTTTGCAATCAGTAACTGATGTTAAAAGCCCCTCTATACTGTATGTGTAATGTTCGAATGATCTAACACGTCTCTCACAGCAACTTCAGGTTAAATCTCATTTCAAAAGAGCCGTAAAAAAAACGTTCACTGACTGACCCAAAGGTGAGAAGGAGAGAAACATCTTCAGTGCACTCTGCCAACTGATTATTGCTTTGTTAATGCTTCATGGTGTGAAAAACAAGGACAGCTCTTTATGTTTTCTGTTTCTTCTTCCACTGAGACCTGAACTTGCTTACTCTTACGGTAAAGTATGTGACCGTATCCACTGATTCAGTCGGATGAATGTAACAGAACTGAGTCAGTCAGCCGGCTTTCTGCAGGATTTCAGCCCGTTAGATCAAAACACTTCTGATCGACATTTAAAATCTTGAACTGTGGTGTGAGAGTTGGGAAGCATTTACTCACATCCGCTCAGAGGAGTTTCTAAATGATCCGATGGACACAGTTCACACAATCTGGAGACTTGAACATATTTTCTTTGTTACTTAATGAAAACATGTGTGTGAAATTAGATGTGATCAGGTCTGAGCGAGCTTTGAGAGGTCAACACCTCTCAGTAGAAGAAAGTCTTAAATCCATCCTCATTCTAAGAAAGTTTAAGAATTTTTACTTTGAAAAAGCCAACATGCTTTCTTAAGAAATGCTTGATCTCCATTGCCTAACAATGCAAAGCACAAAGGGAATGGAGGAGCTGCTGACAGCTGCAGGACATTAAAAGTAATGGCGGATGGATGCTGGTAAAACAGCTCCAGAAATACCTCAGAAACAAACAAGAAGTATTACATCTTTGGAAAAAAATGTGTTTATACAGTTTAATTAGCAGAATCTTCAAGGTTTGACCGACGTGTGTTTGCACATGTCTTATGTGATTTCCTGTTAGCACAAAGCGGTGAAGTGTGTTGATTTTGTTGTAAACTAACTACAAAAACAGTTCACTATGACAATATAACTATGCTGTATGAAAATAGTTTGCAGCATGGAAGTTTATTCATGCATTTTTGCTTTTTATCGATGGTGTAAAGTCGACAAAGATGAAGAGTTTAGTGCAATACATGCAACAAAGGCCCCCAGCTGGATTCTCACAGTCTTTGCACTATTATGTAACAACTTGTTAATGACGTTTGAAGACATTTCACAATCCGTCCATCCAGTTGTAGCAAATAAGTTGTGTCTTTATGAAACATTTGAACCACAATCCAAGTTTCTTTTTACTTCTACATTAAACTGGATTACCAACTGGGGAAAATGGGCCCAGGAAGAGGCTCTTATAACGGGTAAAATGTGCCCAGGAAGAGGCTCGTATAACGTGTAAAATGTGCCCAGAAAGAGGTTCTTATAATGGGTAAAATGTGCCCAGAAAGAGGCTCTTATAACGGGTAAAATGTGCCCAGAAAGAGGCTCTTATAACGTGTAAAATGTGCCCAGAAAGAGGCTCTTATAACGTGTAAAATGTGCCCAGAAAGAGGCTCTTATAACGGGTAAAATGAGCCCTGGGACCTTAGTGTCAGATACTTTTGGTTCTATGATTACTTCCCAATATCAACTGGGTTCTGCCATTAAAAGGCTAAAATAAAGAGATATAAAATATCACCATTAAAAGGCTAAAATAAAGAGATATAAAATATCACCATTAAAAGGCTAAAATAAAAAGATATAAAATATTACCATTAAAAGGCTAAAGTAAAGAGATATAAAATATCACCATTAAAAGGCTAAAGTAAAGAGATATAAAATATCACCATTAAAAGGCTAAAGTAAAGAGATATAAAATATCACCATTAAAAGGCTAAAGTAAAGAGATATAAAATATCACCATTAAAAGGCTAAAGTAAAGAGATATAAAATATCACCATTAAAAGGCTAAAGTAAAGAGATATAAAATATCACCATTAAAAGGCTAAAGTAAAGAGATATGTCTTTAGTTTACTTTTGAAGATATTGAGCGAGCTTGCCTCCCTAATGTCTGCAGGTAAAGTGTTCCATAGCTTTGGTGCATAATTGCAAAATTCTGCATCCCCGATTTTCTTTTGGATGTTTCTGGGAACATTTAATAAACCAGTAGTGGATGATCGTAATGTTCTTGGGGGCACATAGTTGATTAGAGAGTTGGCAGTGTAACTTGGTGTGGTTCCGTTTAGGGCTTTGTATACAAGAAGGAGGACCTTGAAGTAAATTCTAAAAGTTACTGGAAGCCAGTGTTAGAAATGTAGAGGAGTACTGGTTGGTTTCTTGGGGAAAATATAATGAAGCTACAATCTATAATTTGCTGTGAGCATTGTTTAGTCCAACGGAAGACTCATAATAACTTTATATAAACTTTTAAATACATTTTTAACACAAAAGGAGCACATTATGAAGAGATCACTTCACAGCCAGTAACAACAATAGGAATGTTTACAGCACGCAACCTGTTTCAGACACGTGAACCTGAGTATTGTTTAAAGAGAGACTTGAACAAATGTGAATTTAATTTAATCCAGCCTCGTTAGACTGGATGGCTGGAATGTTAACAGACATCGCAGATTTTTTACTTTCAAGTCAATCCTTTACCATCACTGTTATCATCAATCCAATAAAAACCAGCTTTGCAGACTAACCACCCAGAGAGCCGAGTTTTAAAGTGTTAACGGATGGCTCATGTAGTCAAACATTGGCCAACATTGATACCAAATGCAGAGTGTGTGAGAGATGATTGGACCCAAATCTAAACCTGCTTTCATGGATTTCCAGTAAAAACGTCATCAGGGAGAAATAGTGCAACGTTCCCCCCCCCCCACAATCCACCATGGCGTCCCCAAATCAGGGCAGAACTGATGTAAAACAGCTTGGTGTAGTTTCCTGATTCATGAGACACTCTTATAGAAAACCAGAGTCTGCTTTCTTTTCTTTATTTGCTACAGAAAGACACAAAGTACAATTACAATGCTGATATAAAAATATGGAAATCTGTCATATAAAAAAAACTCTTAGCTAATCCCCAATTTGGTTGTACATATACATAACACATATTTATGCACATGCGCACAAACACACGGCAAAATAGATTTCAAAGCTGCCAAACAGAGGCTCATTCAGGTGCACGTGCGACATGTCACAGAGCATGGCACAGAATCATAGCTGTGGCTAAATGTGTTCGTATTATAGTGAACTGTGTACATTTACATTCTCTGCCAGCACAGGAAATACCAAATCTAGTGAAACATAATCTCGGTGGTTAAAGGTGATATATGATGCCTGACAAGGAGGAGAAACATCTGCTCTTCTCTGCCCCATTCTTCTCTTGTTTCTCCCCTTTGAGTCGTCTGCAGAGACAAAAGTGTTATGATGAATATTTACGCGGGCGCTGAGTTTCTCAAATTAAGTCATTGTGAGAGTGTGTTGCGTAACTTTTTACCTAAATCTGATTCCTCGCAATGACAGCGCGAATCACGTCCTGGACCCAACCCTGATTTGGATCAGCACAGCGAGTCTTCTGAGTTTTATGCAACGGCTTCTTCTTCATCAGGAACCTGCACAATGTTCAACAATATAAAGCTTATTGCGCAAGTTGTACAAGTTAATCACATCTTTCGTACGCAAATAGTTTCTTTTTCCATTAGTCTTTGCCAGTTTAATAATAAGTGGGAAGTTTGAACTATGTGGGAAAACAAAAGGCTGGTTGAGGGTCATCAGTGAAGGATGTAAAAGTACTCACACAACAGCTCTGATGTTGCAATCACCATCTGTTTCCTGCATCCTGTAACTTTCAATGTTTCTCTTTACGTTCGCCTTCATCCCTGTAACGTGGCCGAGGCAGCAGTTGCCGTACGAGCCTGGAGAGAGAGATAAACTGCTTCACTTAAAGATGTCACTCAATTTGTGAGGGTCCAAAGACAAAACAATATTACATTTTAATATCGGTAAGTTGGGGTTTTGTATCTATATGTCTGTCTTTATTGGCACGCCTGCTTCAAAGCTTATAATTAAAAACTTAAACTAACGTGTTTATTCATGATATTCTGATACTGTAACTAAATATTAAAAGGTAAAGTATAATCATGGGTCTCACAAATCACTAATTAAATGTCATGTAATTATTTAAAAACAATTATCAAAGAAGAAAACCTGGTTCTGAACCAACAGTGTCCGGGAAACGTCCCAATCTGCAAGTGCCAGAGATTTCGGGAACCCATATCACACACACACACACACACACACACACACACACACACACACACACACACACACACACACACACACACACACACACACACACACACACACACACACTGCCTGCTTTAGTATTGCTGTTGTGTATGTAAATATTTAAATATTTCATACAGTGTCAACTGTTTAAAGAATATTTTGGTTATAATGTTTACTGTCAGTGTTTGTTGTTAATAATCTAAAAGTAGAAACATTTCTCCATCAGGGTCACGTTCTTGGTATTTTAATCTGGGGTTATAGGAACCCAGGGAGGCGCTCACACACTTAAACAACACATGGGGGATCATTTTCAGACTGATTCACTACTACATCTGATGATTTGTAAAATAACAGTTGAAGGATTCAGTGTTTTGTTATTCCTGCCGTTATGTAAAGACTTTGAAACAGCTTTTAGACCTTCAGACCCTGGACATCCAGACTAAAGTCCTGCTTACTGTAAATAGTTACCCATTAATGACTAACTCGTTATTGGATTACAGGATGTTTTATTTGACATTTTGGGAAGCAGAACATGTTTCTGAAACACAGCTTTATTGTGTTTTTTGTTGCATAAACATGCAGTAACTTCCTACTTTAATAGGCATTTTTCTTCTTTACCTTGCTTTATTTTTTAGTTTCTAGTGTCTGATCATCGACCGCTTTAAAGACCAAACTATCAAGTAAGCATCTATCGATTTAACTCCAGCACATGTCCCTAATGTGCTGCATTTAGCAGAATTTGCTATTTTACTTAACTCAATTAAAGTCCTGTGTTTGTGTTCCTATTTTTCAAAACCCGTCCAAAGATTACCTCATGAAAGCGGTCTATAATAGCGAGCCCAGACAGATTACACGTTGGTATGAAGTCAATGGTTTTGAGCAGAATAATTCACCTCACTGAAAGAGAGGATTTAGTAACAATCTAGAGAAATGTGGATTATGAAATGCAGCTGCTCCATATTCTCATATAAATAAAGTGTTCGGTTGCACCAAAGGTCCAGGCTTTAAGCTTACAATATAAAATAGTTATCTGCACAATATTGAGCTTTTATAAATAAATAAATAAATAAATGCACAGTTTTATCTGTTTAACTAAACACAATTAATGTTATATCATAGTTGTGATTAAAATCTGATCTGCTCCACTTACCTTGTGCCAGGCTCAGGTACATGCAGGTGAGGATCAGAAGAAAGAACAGAGCTTGGAACTTCATGTCTGTGGCTGCTGTTGTTCTTGTTGAGCGGATCGCTGCAAAGACACAAACAGATTCAAATCATAGCATCAGAGCATAGAAAGCAGAACATCGGAAGCGGACTCGTCTCTGCCTTGTACATTTTGGACGTTGATGTTGAATGTTTTCCATCACAAACCCCTCCATGTGCGCTCTTGTGAAAGACAAAGGTCACGTCGTGAACCGATGATTAAGTTTTCTTTTAATCCTTATCTGGTTTCCAGCTGTGTGCAGCTGTTTCATCTCAAGCGTACTAATTGTTGTTTTACAGAAACCAAGTTATCCAAGGATTCCCTCTCTGCATTAATCTTAGAAAAACGTACCTGCTCACGTTCAGTATTTCACAAGAGGTCCTGGGATAAAGCTCTTCTGTGCAGTGCAGCTCGTAGTGGCTCTTATAGTGTACACATGAGATCTGCCTCCTTCACCACATTACAACCACACCTCCTCTGGCAACACTTTAACTTTTACAACTGCTCAGTAAGAGTGAAATTTGATCAGTGAATCCCAAAAAGCCAACCCCTGCACACACACACACACACACACACACACACACACACACACACACACACACACACACACACACACACACACACACACACACACACACACACACACACACGCACGTGCTAATGCCCCCCAAGTACCTTTGATTCTAAATTGTATTATTCTCATAACCAATTCTACCGATCTGTCTGAACGTGAGACCAAAGCAATGCAAACACCAGCCTCAGAATGGTAACAATGCAACGCTTTAATTATATCTTTTTACATTTTGGTTTCTTTTCATCCATGAAGAGGTCAGAGGTCAGGTAGGGTGAAGAACTTCAGTGATGTCAGTGCCCTCCAATGACACTGTTTCACAGAAAGGCAGATCTTATCTGACGGCAGTAAAGCGCTCCAGATGTGTGACACCCTTTCAAAGGTTTATTGTGTGTTTGCTGCGACCAATTTGCCTTCTATTCTTATTCCTAAGGAATCCATCATGATATGCACTCAAAGGTCCATTCTGTGCTTTGCATTGTTGTGAGATTCTACATCACTTGTACTCCTGCAACACTGTGACCAAGGTCCAACCTGCACAAGTGTTTACTGTGTGGCTGATAAATGAATCAATGTCCTGAATAATGAACTCTCAAGATAAACATTAAACATGCACAGAGGGTTGTCAGTTTCCCAGATACTGTGCATGTATGATGAATGTCACTGCTGTTTCAAGCTTCATTACAAGTTCATTTTAAATTAAGTAACAACATGTGTGGGTGATTAACTGTGTTTTCCTAACTGTGTGCAAATGTGTGTGCAAGTATTTTTGTGTTTTAGAGGATGAACTGACAGCAGTGTTGTGGTCCGGGGGCATCTGGACGCTTCATCCTTAAACATCTTTACAACCGTAGGAATTCATGTAAAAGATACTTTAAACCAGCTCCCAGTGACACCTCGTTCTTCTTCATGCTTCCCAAATATAGCATGTTGCGTAGTCTGGCGTGTGGTAGAAGTAGCAGCTTCCCTGCTTTTGTTTTGGGTGTTATTATAGTGCATATGCTGCTGCATTGTGGGTCTCTTTGCAAAAGAAATAAGCACTTAACGGCTGTTTCTACATTTTCTACCGGGCCGTAGCCAGACCTTTAGAAATAGTCACAAATCCAAGTCAAAATAACTCATTCCCCTTTTGAAAATGTTTTCAAAAATATTGGAATCAGCTGATAAAAAGCCAAACATGTTGTTTTATTTAATTTGTCAAATGTAACAAACTAAAGTTGCTAAAACACGTGGAAAAAATACAGATGCCGTGACCTCAGTGTACTCAATGTTTTCTACAGGAAACTGTCTGACTGTCTTCTGAGGTGAGAAAAGAAATATGAAGAAAGAGGCTTCATGTTTCTCTCTCTAGTGCTCACTGTCATCTCCTCCCTGCGATGATTTAATCGCTGTTTCAAAATGTTTACATGACCTGATGATTTTGTCTGAATCATGAATACTGAGTGTTGTTAACTATTCTGAAAATGTTGTAGACACAAAAACCTTCTTACATGTGGGAGTCGTCATGTTGGAAAACAAAATGCTATAAAGAAAAAGTCCACACACGTTGCTTTTAACGACATCCCTCGTGAACTATAATCTACTCGTGATTACACAATACCCACACTAAAGTCCTATCAACATCACATCATAAGCACAGCATTAAATGCATAAATAAATACTTTAGATCTCACAGATTCATTAAAACAAACATACAAAACACATGTAGCTCAGTCTGTAGGGACTTGTCTTGGGAGCCGGAGGGTCGCTGGTACCTGGAGAGGGGCCATTTCCTCTCCTGGGCACTGCGGAGGTGCCACTGAGTAAGATACCAGATCCCCACACTGCACGTTTTACTTTTGTGTTCTGTTGATTAGTGCCATCTTGCATCTGCAGAATTTATGGATGTGTTTGTGCCTCTTGATGCTCGCCACAAAAATATAATTGTATGCTGTGACATTAAGATTTATCTTAATTGGGGCAAACAGAGTTTAGCTCAAACCATGAAAACCAGACCAGAGACAAATTAGTACAAACACATATGTAGACAGGGATGGCCACTATTGGTGGAAGAAGTATTCAGATACTTTACTTGAGTAAAAGTAACTTATAAGAATCACAGTATACAGATACTAATTATAAGTATCAGCAGTAATATGCATAGAAAAGAATAGAGGTCAAAATAGAAACTATACAAGAGTAGCATGTTAAAGTCAAAACAACAAGGCATAAGGTGCAGAAGGAAGCACAAAATATAAATACTAAAAAGAAAAGTACAGGTACTTAAATATTGTACTTAAGTACAATATTTTTTATTCCACGAGCCTACATTTATTTGATTCGATTTCTTGTATCTGCCCTTGTGACAGAGAGTAATTTTACCCTAAAGTGCAGCTACTTTTACTTCATTAAAACATCTGAAAACGTATTCCACCTCTGCTTGAGTAGCCTGTAAGTATTTAGTTTGCACAGTTCTGACCGTTAACAGTGTTGAAAAGATAATAAGCAACACTACACCGCCACCCAGCGGTCAGAAGTGAGAACTGCAGTCAATACAGAAATCCATTCCAGTGATCCAGTTCCGGCTTATGGATGCAGCCCATTACTCCATGACATCTGCCTGAGCGGGTTTTACGGGACCGTCACCGACACCTCCATGTGGGCGTAACCGACCGGCTTGCTTTCATATCAGCCACTAAGCAACCACCAAACCAGGAGGTCAGGCAACACAGTGCAAGTCATCCTGACTACATAGTTTTATATCAGTTGTTGGAGGTTGTACTATTGTTTGCTAGCCAGCTCTTAGCCAGCAGTTACAGTAGCAGACACTCATTAGCAACTTGTTAGCTCTCCACCAGAGAACCACATGGATCCCCAAAACAGCAACATGGACAGTGAGGCGAAGATGTTGCTGAGCCACGCCAAGACTCTCAGGCTGCATACCGGGAATTTAGTCAACCGAAGTCGGCTGAAAAAGAAATGTCCGTGCTCTCCAAGCGAAGAGGTAAGATAACGTAAACTACATTTCAAATGACGGCAGTTGGTTAGCTTGTTGTGTTCCGTTGGTGTGACAGCTTAGCTCATTAGCTTAGCCTCTTCAAGTCAGCGGTGGGCTACCAGGCTACATGTTTAACTAGCTAACGATACGTGTGTTCACTGATAATAAGCCATGTGTTACGTTATGTAAGCAGCTTATCGAGAGTTTTTAAAAGTATTTCAATATGTACCTTTCGAGGTCGACAGGACTGTGTCTGAGCTAAGGGTTAGCTTAAAAGTTGCAGTCTAATGTTATGGAGGCATGTTATATTAACTTTATTGTCCAGTCAAAGGTGAATTGTTTACAGACAGTAACCGGTGATGAATGATTGTTGTAGGCTGAACACTGAACTCACTGTAAGTGTGAACCTGGAAAGATCACACAGGTGACATCACCTGCAGGCAGGTGTTATGAAACATGTAAAGCAATACCAACAAGCCTGTACTCAAAATCTAATACAATAATCAAGTGGCATTCATAAATCTAGTGATGCACCCAAATATTTGTTTTCAAATTGATTCGATATTTTCTTTTAGAATAATCGAGTAAGTCTATAACATGTCAGAAAATGGTGACACATTTCAATCAACATTGTGCCAGAGCCTAAGTCTTTAAATAGCTTGTTTTGTTCAGTTAACAATCTAAAACTCATTTATCAAATGTTTAAATGATATAACACAAGGGAAAGCAGCAAATCCTCCTATGTGAATGTTTGACATTTTGCTTAATAAAGGACTTAAACAATCAGAATACATGACAGCTAATTTAACTGCACTTATCCAATAATCAACTACTTGTTATGTTGATTGTAGTTCTAGAAAGGTGTGATGGACATTTCCTGAAATGCTTTTTTCAGTATTGCTGTTCTAGTGTATATCACCTGCAGGTTTCCTCCAAAGCTTGGGTGTGATTTGGGTACAATGCGATGTGTTGTGCCTGCTGCCACGCCTTAGTCCAGAGTTAATCTTAAAAATGTTATTGTTGTGATCAAAGGAAAAGGTCATGGCTGATTACAGGTGACAGAAAAATATGACTTCTGCTTGACTGAGATAACAGAGGGCAGATTGTTGGCAGATTGTTGGCATATATCACATATATATATTAGCATGTAGTGCATCATATACTATATGTGGCTGACATACCACAAAAAAAGCAAAACAATATAATGCAGAAACATGCTTTAGGAGACACCTTGTCGTTGCATCCCGCATCTCTTCCTGCAGGACTTTCACGTATCCTCTCTTTCAAGAGTCTGCAGTCATGCTGCATATACCTACGTTATAGGAGATACCATCATTGTTATTGTAAAAACAGTTCACGGCAACATTCACGGTGTAAGTATTGCTACGAGGCTCACAAACACGGATGCTTGACGTTGCCCAAAGTCTGTCGTTTGACATCATTTAAACCTAAAATGAATATAATGCCATATTGTCAACTCGTACTATTTTTAACCTTCACACAACCAGCTCTTCAATCATGTGGCTGTGTTGCTGCAGCGGAGCTGAGGTTTTTGTTTGTGGTGTCACCGGTTACCTCTTCACCACGTCTGTATAAGCCAGCTCTGCTCCCGGTCTGTCGCTCTCTCTCTCTGTGCTCGTCCCGACATCTCCAGGCTTTGCTTTGTTTGACATGTTCTGCTCCCTTCAGCGCTCACACAAACATCCGTACACTTCTTACACGACTGCATGCAGCTGGCCTCCTCACGCCATGCTTATCCTTTTGTAAATAGTAACATCAGCACTTGAACTTGACTTGTCTTCTGACATTGTTTGTTTTCCCTTGACATTTGTTCAAATGATTTCATTGTTTATAACGCACTGCGGCCCGTGAGTTGGCGGAGCAGCGTGTCACGGCCATCCAGATGTTGTTGTGGAGTCTACTGAGGATAAACACCTGTTCAGCTTCAGCCCAGTTTCAGGGATGCTTCTCGTAAATATGCAAGTTTAACGGATGTAATAATTCAACGATGTTTTTGTGTTTGACATTTCAGCTTCAAGACTGCATTAAAGCCACACTGACTGATTGGTCTTCTGCAACGAAACCGGCATCCAAGGTGGGAGACGTTTCCAGTTTTCATAATGTTTTCATGTCGTGCAGTCGGGTTCTTAATGTGAGAGTACAGTAGTGCGTCTAATTCAGACTCGCCTATATCAGTTTTGCATGTTTTGTGTTGACACTGAGAAATGAACAATAGTATTTGCATTGACGGTCCGAGCTGTGTGAGAAGGACTTGCTCCTCGTCAGTACGGTCCTAGTGCCTGGGAAAATAAAATAACTCTCGTGATGGACATCAAAGGATGCCTGTAGGCTTACTGAAAAGAAGCTGTCATGATGAATGTTCATGCAATGCTGGCCGCCAAAGGCGCCATTCCAAATGTGCGTCTGTCTGCAGGGATGGGTGGGGCGGGTGTCAGGGTGGGGGCACAGAAACTTTGCTCTGGGGTTTTGTTCATAAACTGTGATAGGATTTCTGGAACACAGTTCTCATTGGATAATGTGTTTCCATCAAACTATGTTCGTAAAAGACAGAGATGGAGATTAAAAAGGCTGTGTAGTGAACCATTCCTGCTCTGAGGGTTTTGCTAGGCTCAGCTAATCTGCTTCAGCTTTTATTACCACGCCTACTGGACTCAAATGGGGATGGGGGGAGGTTTGAAAGAGTTGAACTAAGGGGTCTTAAATACTTGCAAATACAAAGCGTTTAATACACAGCCCCTGCAGGGAAACGGCAAGAATGGCATGTTTGAGTCATGATGTCCGAGTTCTCCTCGGGTTGTGTTGGAGTACATTTGCTGCCAGAAAAATGCAGAAGCTTTTTAATGCTGTGTCATGTTGTAAAGATCACATCCTGTTGTGCTAACCGTCTTTCAACAATGCATTTCATGACAAACATGTGAGTAATGGATTACATATCTGAATAAGTGCAGAGTCACTTTCACGTAAAAGTCACGGCAGCTTGGAACAAGTCTGACCTGATTGCAATCAGGCTGTTGCTGTTACATGCGCACAAAGCAAATAAAGAGTCGTCATATTCACCTTTTTATTAAGCGTTCTGTAGTAAATGTATCACTTATTATAAAGTCTTATGCACAAATAAATATCAGTTTATTAAACACTGAATGAGACAATTTTGAGATGTTATTTATACATTATTTCCCCTCATCGTCTACAAATAGTGATAATAATAATCCCCTCGTACAACCACAAAAACACTTAATACACAGCATGTGAGTTAATGGAAACTTATTTAGGACCAACTTAAAGTCTTGTCATTTTATACTTAAGCATTATGAATTGGCTTTAGAGAAATCTAACAAAGGATGAAACTGATGAGAATCACTGAGTCACTGTGTGGAGATCTTGTCGTAGTCGTGCTCGAGCCGCTTATCTGTCCTGTTTCGTTAACACGATCCTGTCGGTGGTATCGCACTCCTATCACACACTGACCAGCAGGTGGCGGTAATGAGCCAAGATATGCAGCAATGGCTGGAAAAGGCAGGAAAGAAGAAGACTGGTTGCTAACAAACATGGATGTAAACAATACATTCGTCTTTAAAGTTTTAAGAGACGGAGGAAGCCAGCGACGTTAAGTGTGACATGTCTGAAAAGGGCTTCGCAGTCTCTAAATGAAGTGCTTGTCTTTTCATGTAGGACTTCCCGGACACACTGGACTGCTCCATCCCCCAGGCAACAGATGCTATTACGCCTGAAGAGAGGGAGGAACTGAGGGTCACAGGTCAGTGATGGTTTCATAGCAAACCGTAGCATCTCAGTGCAAAGCGACCGGCTGCAAGTCGACACACGAGTTACCAGGTTATTGCAACAAATGTTTTGTCCAAATCCCTGCTTGAACCCAATGTGTGTGCGGTGCACTGTAGTGATTTCCTGTACATCACAGACGCTGGTAAACAACATGCCGCACACAGTTTCCAGTTAAATGTTTCCATTTCTTTGCCTCACCCACGTTAAGGATCACTGATCAAGACGGTTGTAAAGAAAATCCCTGAGTCGATGGCCGACCATTGATCAGAGCGTCCCCAATGTCTGAACCAAATGAATCCATGATCAGTAGTAATGCATTAGTAATAAGTACCAATGATTTAGACTCACCAGTAGCTACAAAACAACTGGCGTATGTGGGGGACGACGTGTTTATAGGCTGCTTGTTTTCACAGTCAAGCTGTTCCTGTGTGAGTCGGTCCAGTCCTCCATCAGAGACGCAGTGGAGAAGGGTGAGCTTTAAGTCTCTTTTAGCTCCAATTTCATGTGCTTTAAAAACACTACACATGAAACTGACCTACTTGTGATACTGCCTTGTCTGTTCACCATCCATAGTCTGCCAGACGCTGGCAGTCTCCCAGCTCGACTCGGTCATCATAGCTCCAACATGGCCTCTGGAGGGTGACAGCCAAAGTTTGGCTCACCTTCAGCCGGCTTGGGAGGAGCTGGAGGCTCTGGTCAGGAGCCAGCAGATTGCTGCTATTGGCACCTCTGACCTGGACAAAGATCTGATGGAACAGCTCTACAACTGGGCTCAGGTGAGTGGGAGTCTTTGTGCATGTCAACCTAAATGTGTCATCTTTAAGCTGGGCAGACTGTGCCTTTTTATTAGCTGTGCATGTTGCGTTTAACTCGTGCCACACATTTTTATTCAACCTTTCTGCACCTGAGACTAATGTGCTCACACTGTACGGTTCATTGGACCGCCCATGCCGCGGCGCTCGCACTGAACGTAAGCGAGGAAGCCCAGATCTGTTTTATCCGTTAACAATTCCAATAAAGTTTATTCAAAGAAGACAATGTTGACCAAACGAGAGAAAGGCAGCATTACTTTGTGCAATTAGACTGTGAATGGAAAGTTAGAAGAAAATAAATATGGATCTGCGTGAACGTGGAGATGCAGACAGTCTGATGCCTTTATATCACAGCTGAACCAGTTATTGCCACAACATGTGTAATACTACAGTAATATTTAGTGATGGACTTTCTTTCTATGTGCTATTCTTCCAGGGCTTCAAAAGCAGCAAATACAGTGACATCTGCTGGCTTGTAAAACTTATAGCAGCTGCTCAAGACTGCAGCCGAAGCAGCAGCTCACTGATGTGTTTGTCTATGACGAGCTGAGCCACTGTGTGCTGGTTGTCGTTGACTTCCTGCTCTCTCTCTCGTACCAGGTGAAGCCCAGCAGTAACCAGGTCAACCTGGCCTCCTGCTGTGTGATGCCTCCTGACCTGACGGCCTTCGCTAAGGAGTTTGACATCCAGCTGCTCACACACAACGATCCTAAAGGTGCAATTCAATTACTATTTTTTCCTCTGTTCCGTTAGAGGGTCAAGAGTCCAGGTGTCGTGCAAATGCCATCAAAAGACCAAAACCAACAGTTAATTCATACATACACTAACGAGCATCGTCGGTGTAGAAAAAGGAAAATAATATAAATTAAAATGGAATTAAAACGGCAGGATTAGATAAGATAAAACAACCATCAAGTAAAAACTCTCGAGGAGAAGAAAGATTTTCCTTCTGACCTCATTAACAATCAAGAGTTTGGAGTTAGAGGATCTAAGGAGGCACAAACATCTTAACCAGGTCCCACAGAGAAGACGGGAGAAGCCATTCAGTCATTTTAAAACCTATTAAAGAATTAAACAAATGAATTCAGGTATCCAACGTTAGAATCACAAGATGTAGAAGATTAATGCACCACTGAAAATAGTCTCCAACAAATGCAAAGGTACTGAAGGCCCAGGACTCTTTAAAACTTTACTATATGGTTGTGAGGTTTTTTAAGATTTCTGTATCATTAGAAATAATTGTGCTTTGGCCTCAGAGCCACGGAGAAGCTATGAAAGTGTACATTTGTCTTTTCTTGTGATTTATTAACAATAAGATAATTCTAAAAGATTCCTCATTCTTCAAGCTTTTTCTTTATAAATGAATTCACACATTGTCTTGGTGTCACACTGCAGTATCAGTCTCATGTTTAAGTTTTAGTTTCACACTCTTCTGGCTTCATGTTTCCACAGAGCTGATGTCAGCAGCCACCTTCCAGGAGGCGGTGCAGGAGGGGACGCAGGACCTGAACATCGCGGACTGGAGGCTGCAGTGGGTCCTGCGCTACTCCATTATTGTTAAGAGCCGGGGCATCATCAAGGCTAAGGGCTACCTGGTCAGTGCGCGGAAGGCGAGCCCCTAGCACACCCCACTGGAGGAGAAGACACATGGATGAAGCCATTTTCCTCCTTTTCCATTGACACACACACACACACACACACACACACACACAACATGCAAAGTAAACAGCTCTGATGGATGCTGCCAATCACCATGGGTCTCAAAGTCATTGTTTTATATAACAGATAAAGTTGCATCTTGATCATGTATGATTTCTTCAGTTGATGCAAGTGCTCATTCCTCTCAGTGAGATCTACAGACTGTGAAGAACAAACTGTGAAAGGGAGCTTCACAGACGACCAGTTGATTGACAGACGGGCACATTTGTCACCACAGTAGACGCTGCTTTAATGATGGGAAATGTTGGTTGCTAAACTTTGATCCAAGGTAACGGATCCTTACCCTCGTTCTGACTTGAAGTGCCTCTCATCTTTTTCTCTCTGTCCTTCGTCTCCACCGTGTCGAGTGACTCAAGCTTTAAATGTTTCAGTCTGAAGGAAAAGATTACTAGTAGATAAAGCAAAAAGTAGAGATTTCATTGTTTTTAGTACAGATATTG
Organism: Cottoperca gobio; assembly: GCF_900634415.1. Taxonomy (NCBI): domain Eukaryota; kingdom Metazoa; phylum Chordata; class Actinopteri; order Perciformes; family Bovichtidae; genus Cottoperca; species Cottoperca gobio. The sequence goes on from NC_041358.1 coordinate 25,981,066, forward strand.
GATTTCTCCTGCTGCGTGTGTGTGTGTGTGTGTGTGTGTGTGTGTGTGTGTGTGTGTGTGTGTGTGTGTGTGTGTGTGTGTGTGTGTGAGAGAGACACACCATTTGCATTCTTCAATTGAGAAAAAGGATGCGCTAATTCAAATCAAACTACATATGAGATGTTTATTTTATGACGATTGACTTTCACTGGTACAGCAGACAACTACGTGAGTGTATATAACTTTATTTTATCATACATTCTTTTTCTAACCATGCACTGTTTTTGACGATGCATTGAAATGTTTACCCACTTGGTGCTCGAGATTAGTCCGAGGATTGAGATTACAGCAATATTTTGAGATTGACATCCATAACAGGCTTATGTCCTCTATATGTGTTGTTGTTGTTGTTGTTGTTGTTGTTGTTGTTGTTGTTGTAGCACTGGAAACTCCGTGCCAAGGAGAAGTTCACATATGTAAACTCTGAGGAGGAGCTTTTATTTAAGAATCGTGGTTGTTTTTCCAGACTGGATCCAGGTAATCTCACTATCTGTTGTGCTGTAAACATATTTAATGTTGTCTTATATCTGTATATCATGAATTGGCATTATTAAAAATTATAAAACCGATGTTTGTAGCGTCAACGTTGGTGTACAAATATTTAAAAGATGGGATGAACCTGGACTAGTTGTTTGATGATGCAATCAATATTTGGTGTTGCAAAGAAATAGTAAACATGTTCTGTAAATGAATTGTTAAGAGTAACTCACAACTGTGTTCCACCATTTCACACTCTTATTAATCTGACTTATTTTATTTCAAACAACTTATTCGACAGCTGTTCCTTTTTATTTGACCACTGATGATTGTGTATATAAAGCATACACTATGCTCATCTTTTGAATTAGGAGTCAATCATACCAATTCAGTGCTTACAACTGATAAAACCTTTCTAAGCTCTTCAAAGTGCATTTAGCTTATAATTCATACTTTTTCTTAAGCAACATATTCAGTGCAGCACTTTGTATTTTGACCTTTATTATCTCAACCCTTCAAACGATGGTCCCTTGAGTTCTCTCTTACAAGTGCATGTACAAAAGGAAGAAATGAAGAAGTACTTTTTAAAAAAGTGTAAGTTGGGGGGGGATCTGATTAATTGTGTACACTTAAATGTTTTTCTGTGTATTATTTTCCACTACGCCAAACAACACTAAGCAAGACAAACTCATTAATATTTTCAGTAATAAAAGCACATCATTTGAATTTCTTCACAATTGTGTAATACCAGAATAAATGGACGTAGATAAAAGAAAGTACAATTCACATCAAAGTCTCTGGTAAATGTTTTTAAAGACCCTGAACACCTTCCACTTCACAACTCTGAGATCGTCTGCTCGGCCTGTATCTTACTTCCGTCTATCGATTAGTTTAGTCTAGTCTTCAAACCGGAAGTGAGAGAGGAGCTAGCAGCATGCAAGATGGTGGCCACCAGGAGAGGAGTACGCGTGTACTCTCCAACTAAAACAAACTCAGACCAGTCCTCGGATGTCCCGGTACGTGTGACAAAGAGATGTTATGTGAACCTGTAAATGTTCAGAGATCATGTAAATGTTTAATTACGAGGTGGAGGAGGCCCGGCACGTGTCAGTTAGCCTGTGTGTGAGTGTGAGTGCGCGTGCGCGCCGCTCTGATTCACGTGGACATACTATCTTTGCTTTCAGAGTTTGTAAACGTTTCGATGTTTTGATAAACGTGGGGAAAACATAAAATAAAATACAAACAAATACTGTTTGGGTAAAGTTTGGTGTGTGCGCGTGCATGCTTTGAGTTATCTTTAATTTAAAGAAAACTAAATGAATCACACATGCTTTCAGTTCTTCATGATTTGTTATGGTCTTATTCAGCATAAATCACAAAGTACAGACTTCAAAGTGTGCAGAATGCAACATTTACAAAGATGGTTTAAGTCTTTGTTGTGGGATTTGTTGACGATAAGAAACCTTTTGAATGTTCCTTATCTGTTGGGATAAAGCTGGCTGTAGAACCAGCTGTACTAATATCTATGTCTAATTTCTGCCACACAGGCCACTCCTCCCACTGTTCGAAAAACCAGGAGCACCGTTACTCAAGCAGGAAGCCCCACCAAACATGCCCTGGAGGAGACCAGCAGGCAGCTGGAAAAAAGCGAGGGACGTCCCCAGGTGTCTTCACCCACGCTGAAGAGATGCACCAGAGCTTCCAGACTCCACAGTCCGGATCAGCCATGTACTCCCATGGGCTCCACCCACGAAGACGTGTCCGAAGTGGAGTCGTGCTGCTCGACCATGTCCATGGAAATACCGATGACGCGCACCAGGGGGGGGAGGAGACCGCCCGGCGCAGTAAGTCAGGAAGATGAGGAGGTGTCCGAGGTGGAATCATGCTCTTCTGCAGTGTCTGAATGTAAAGCTGGCCAAAGTGTCCGCCGGAGCACAAGGAGGAAGACGATCCCTAAAAGCCAAAACTCGGCTCACGTTGAGGCCGGAGACGTCAAGGAGGCAGACTCCCAGAGAGTCACCAGAAGCCAGAGAAAACCAGCTCGCACCGGATCATCTGCCAAACCACAAACGGAGGACTCGGAGCTCTCGGATGCTGAGAGCAGCGTCTCAGCGGTTAGGTCCACCACACGCAGAAGTACACGATCCAAACGACAAGTGATCCCCATCAATTTAGACGATGCCTCGGAAAGCTCTCTGTCCCCTGCACCGAGAGCTCGAAGGAGCCTGGCAGCCAGAGGGAAGGCAGCAGCTGCTGTAGACTTCTGCGAGCCCCTGTCTTGTGACTCTGAAGGGTTTGAGTCCGGGCCCACATACAGTATGAGGACGCGTAGAAGGGGGAACAAAGCCGGGGACTCTGACTCCTCGGTGGGCAGCCCCGTGTCCACGCGAAGCAGAGGGACTCCCTGCAGCAGCCGCGCAGGCTCAGGGACCAGCACGACTCTGGCCCCCAGGAGTTTAGTCAAGGACTGTAGTATTGTTATTAAAAAAGCTGCGGAGCTAGCTGAGGAGGACACTTCTTTAAACGAGTCAAGGCTAGAAACTACAGTGATAGCTGTGGACGCAGACTGCACGCTGTTGGAGTCAGATGAGAGCCAATCATTGGAAGAAAACGAAGGCGTGAACTGTCCTGATCTCGATCCGATAGAGGCAGAGACACTCGGCGAGGAAAAGGGAGTCATTGTCATTTCAGAAGAGGACGCCCCCCGCAGGTCTCCCCTGCTATCAGACAGCCCTGCTTGTGCTGAGGAAGCTGTGAGTAAACCTGCAGTGACTGTCGGACGCCAGCAGGAGGAGCCGTGTCCTGAGAATGAGGACGGAGACATCTCTGAGACGGAGAGGATGCAGGAAACAATCCCGCCATCGGAGCCGTTAAAGCCTTGTCCATCAGCTACAGTGACATCATGTGAGAGTGCTTCTGAAATCACAGAGGAGGCTGAAGAGAAACATGAAGCGATGGAAGTAGCTGATGTGGACGCCCACACACCACAGGGAGCTGCGGATGCTGTTGTGGAAACTGGGCCCAGTGAGGAGGAGAAAATGGAAGTCAGCTCATTGCAGAGCGATGCTCAGCAGGTGGTCGACTCCACTGACGTCCAAGTCGAGTCCATTCAGGTGACATCCAGCCAGCAACACAATATCACAGTGGAATCTGACACTGAACAGCAACCTAAAGACGTCATCATACAGAATACAAAAATAATCAGCCTGCTGGAGAGCAGCGAGGACGAAGACGCTGAAGACACTGAAGACGCAGACGCAGAAGATGCTGAAGTGGAGGATTTGGGGGACCAGGAAGAGGAGAAAGCAGGGCCGTCCCAGAGGTCTAAAGCTGCAGCTGCATCAGTTGATGGACTGTTTATGATTGACACTCGGCCCGGACAGGAAGTTGATGAACAATACTACGAAGAGAGGCCAACAGGGGAGGAGAAGAAGGCCACGAAGGAGGAGGGAGTTGAGCAGGAGGAGGAGTTTGTGGACGAGGAGGGGGATGACGACGAAGAGGACGAAGATACAGAAATCCTCTACGCGTGTAGAAATCCTGAGTTGTAAGTATATGATGGGTGGCAGCCACACGCGTATGTATAATAATTTATCTATTTTTAACAAATCCAGTTAAATCCATCATTGTCACACATTTGTTTACATGTATTACACTGAGATAAGGAGTCATGTTGACAAACTTAAAGAGGTCAGAGCTAAATGTTAAGCAAAATAATTGTATTGTATTGATCAAACATGGACACACACATTAAAGGACAGTGAGCCTGTAAGTGACACATAACGTGGTTCTTTATCACATTACTATGTTAATACAAACATTTACCCCCGAGTGTACCAGATATCTGTTAGAGATGTATAAGCCAAATGGTAAAATCTCCCACCTTCTGGGACAATAAGCATATTTCCCTAAAATGCCGAACTTTTCCTTTAAAAGATCAAACCAATTGTCTGCCTCACAATACTTTCTGTTCCTGTCTCGGCCCATTTGCTGCTACTGAAGACACAGATGCTTTTGGGCATTTCTTGATATTTGTTAAGACTAAAAAACAAATTTCACTCGACTTTAAGAACGGAGCACATGTAGACAGTAAAGCCACATTAATTCTTCTTCTTATATGTTATTATTATTATAACCGTGTGCCTGAGGAATCTTCTCTGAATCAATTTGTTTCAGGAAAGAGTTGTCCAGCCGTATTGACCCTGGCATCAGGATGAAGGAGCTCGGGGGTTTGTACATCAATTTTGATGGCAGCAAATCAAAAGCCGTCTCCAGTTCGCTGCGAAAACTAAAGGAAAAGAAGATCCAAGATGAGGTAAATAAGTGATTGATTATTTTTTCCCTTTTTGAAGGGGATCTGTGATGCAGAATGAATAATGAACTTTATAGTTATGCGAAGACGAGTAAATCCAATAACACCTGAGCGTGTTATTCATGGTCTCGCTCCAGCTCTGTGTGACTTTGGCCTTTTTATCTCTGAGTCGTAGTCTGTTGACAGTTTGGTGCTTTGCAGTGTTGCAGTTTTTGTTGTTGTCCTCAGGTGATGAAGAAGAGTGTGATGGGAGCGGACTTTGAAAAGAAGGATGCAGTGCCTCCGTACAGTGAATCCCAAAAAGCCGTAAAGTTGAAACGCAGAGTAAGTTTGACAAAGCGAGTCTTTGGTTTATACTGATTCTCTTCTCTTGGATCATGTTTCATTTGTGGAGTCAGTTATGATGACACGCCATGGCCCGAGTCACAAACACATTAACATAAATACAGTACAGGCTTCTGTAACGCTCGTTAAATAATATAAATCTGTCTTTCCCAGGTGGAGAAGGCGAAATCGACAGGAGACGGTTGGTTTAATATGAAAGCCCCAGAGATGTCTCAGGAGCTGAAAGGAGACCTGCAAGTCCTGAAGATGAGAGGCGCCACGGATCCCAAGAGGTTCTACAAGAAGAGCGACAGAGATGGCTTTCCCAAGTATTTTCAGGTCCGTAGAAAACACCAGTGTGCAGCTACTAACAGTCTGCAACACTCAAAGGAATCATGTTTCTAGATGTAGTGCATTTGATGGTAACTTTAAGTGCATGTGATGCAGGTTGGTACGGTGGTGGACAGCGCAGTCGACTTCTATCATTCCCGTATTCCCAAGAAGCAGAGGAAGAGAACCATGGTGGAGGAGCTGCTCTCTGATGCTGAGTTCAGACAGTAAGTTAAAATGAGAACAAAGAAACGCTTTCACTGGATGTGTCTTTATTATGACACTAAAGGTGTGATGGTGCGTTCAAGCGCACGGTGCACTTACATACAAGGTCAATGCAAAGGTGCTAATGAATAAACGTGCGTCAATTTAGGTTAAAATGTAAGTTGAGATTCTCCTCTGCCAAACTCCATTCAGAAAACAAGCATTTTAAAAGTTGTTTGCTCGCCGTCTTGCGGACAGAATGATCATGTAGTTATTTCACAGCAACATCTGTTAATGTTGAGTTCTTGCTGCTGTGCTAAACCAGATTAATTCAGCAAACGTGTGTGAGACGCAGCCACAGTGGTTGAGGAAACGTTGTTGGTATCGATAGATGTAAGCCCCGCCCTCTTTGGCTCGTCGAGCGCGGTCAAAGTGAAAATGTGCTTCTCGTTTGGTGTTAACACAGTATTTGTGATTTAAAGAGAAATCTACTGAGTCTGCTGTCACACATTATATCAAAGTATGTAACCAATGATGCATTTATAATTCAGGTTACAGACTTTGATGGGTCACAGAATTCATTTTTACACCTCGGCAGGTTTTGCTAAGCCGGTGTAGCGTTGTGTTGTGCGTGGGCAGGATATTGTCAGGAGTACAGTGTGTGTGTGTGTGTGTGTGTGTGTGTGTGTGTGTGTGTGTAGATGTATTCTATTTCTGCAGACGTATAAACTGTACGTTCCTCTCGTTTTACCAGTAACAACAAAAAGAAGTACCAGCACATCGTGACGGAGAAAGCCGCACAAGGAGCCGGCAAGAAGAATAAGAAGAAGAGTAAATTCCATAAGAAGTAAATCTGAAGAACAGACTGGTGGCTTTTCATACATATTGATATTATGGGTTGTTGAATGATATTAAAACAAATTGCTTATATTTACAATTGAAACCAACCTTCTTTTTTAATCAAATGGACCTGTATCTCCCAAACACTTTACTGCACAGTAATCATTGTCTTTCTAAATATACATGCAAATGAACATTAAAATATTTTCGTTGATGACTGGTACCATGTTTGTAATGCTTCTTGTAAATTACACATCACAGCCTGAAAATGTGTCTTGTAGCATGAATAACACAAAGTAAGATGTTTAAGACCCTGATGAGACACGCTGTAAGTACTGTGGGACATTCTTTACAAATACTGCAGCGGTTTCAGACTTCATATGAATCACTATCAAGCAGTTCGACTAGATTTATCACAACCAATGTTTCATTACTGCTAATAACATTTAAAGACGATTTACATCATTTGCAATTTAATACTGTCATTTTTTAATGTATACAAACAATTTGGCCAAGTTTAACCTGCAAACTGGGCTTCAATGATGTCATGTGTTCAGACGCTGTCACTGGTAATAAAGATGAAGCAGATGCTTGAAGGTTATTAAACTTTACACCGTGACTCTAATATGTATATATATTCTATATTTCTCATTCAGAACTAATCTGTAGGTATATCTGAGGAGAGCACATTGATAAAAGATGTAATACAGCTCCCATGGTTGATTGAAAGTAGCCAGACGAGCTTTGATGAGGACACAAACACTGTTTCACTGTTCAAGACATTTCAGTGGAACACGATGGATCTGAATGACCGTTTTAATTTATGTTGAGGCTAAATTTCTTGCTTCTTCTGCTCTTTCATTCAGGATTACTTTTGTTCCTCCTCTCTCTTAAATCTCTTCAGTCTCTTGTAGCTGCTGGCTCCCAACGGTGGCTGTGGGCTACCTTCTTGTCTCTCTTTTGTGTTGCGAGAGATGAGCCCTTAACAGCTGCAGCTTACATCCTCCATGTCTTCTTCACACACACACACAATGTCGTTTCTTTATACACGAGCCAATTTCAAACACAGCTTTAGAGAAATTAGACGACGTCTCCGTTTGGTTTCACAATTGGAGCATTTAAAAAAAAAAAAAATTATATATATATATATATATAACCCAGCTGATGGGTGGGAGGGAAGCAGTGCTGCTATGCTTTTGATCATAACCCCTGCTAATGTCCCTCTTTTCAAAGAGTGACGACAACAAACACGGCTCAGCGGGTGCTTGGGAAGATTTGAAATTTAAATGACCGTCAAAAGGACATAAACAAAGATACATGTGTGTGAGATGTTTCTCACTGAATGATAAAGTCCTAAGGTAAAGAAGGTGTGTGTGTGTGTGTGTGTGTGTATCCACTCCCACAGACTGTGAATAGAGTGTATGCATTATTAGAAGCATTGGTTTAACAGTAAACAGTCTTTGTATTGTTGCCTCACTTGTTTGGTCCCCTTGTGGGCAAATCAGGATATTAAAGGTCAAAGGTCACTTGGCGGTCCCAGGTGGTTTTGTGAGTCTGCAGAATCTTCTCGACTCGGCTGTGGATCTGCTCGCAGTAGGATGGACTGAGCTGACTGGTCTGGAGCCTGAGGGGGGGAAACGTCAAATTAAAACCCCCAAAAAAACAAACTTCATGAACAGAGTTTGAGTCACATTTACATGCATCAACGTGGGCTGACAGCTTTGTGTTGAGATGTTATAAAAACAGTCAGAGTATAGAATACGTTTGTGATCATACATTAAAATGACTTATATTATGGGATCATCACTCCAAGATGTTGATGATATATATGTAGCAAGTCCACAGATTGGAGAAGCTGCATCCAGAGAATGTTTAAAAGATTAATTGATGATGAAAATGTCTCTAAATCCTATAACTTCTAAACACTAAACCAGGGGCAGCCAACGTGAGTCGCCCGCAGAGCATGTTCTAACAAAAGCACTAGTCACCATGAAGCTCTGTCTAAAATTTGTCAAAGATATTTACAAAAAGATGTGATAACGCTGAAATGTTGAAATAGATTGAGAACATAAATAAGTTTAAATATATCTGTTTCCTACCATGGTAAATCACATGTGATCAGACAGTCTCTTCACATATATGAATATGTATTATGATTATGATTATTAATGATAACATTAAAGGTGACCCGTGCAACTAATATTATTCAGGAAGTTTGTGTCAAACAAGTAGCCCTTCGTATTACTCAGTACCCTTGAAGTAGCTCTCAGTATCAAAAAGGTTGCTGACCCCTGCACTAAATAATGCTTGTGTGTGTGTGTGTGTGTGTGTGTGTGTGTGTGTGTGTGTGTCCCAAGAGGTTCTCACAGATGTTCCTTCTGTCCACTAGTCTGTGCTCTCACACAACACAAGATGTTGATGCAAAGATGAAACGACCAGAACAACACTCGACACACTCAAGGTGTACTCTGCTCAACAATATATTTTTAAAACACGTTGAAATAAATTCAAAGTGTTTCTTCCATCTAAACGTTCATTTTCTCCGTTTGTAAAGAAAGAAAGCAATTTCACAATTGACAGAACCAGTGGTGCATCTGAGCTGAAGGCAGAAATGTGCTTCATCAATACAATATAAATGTGTTGGCAAGTTGGCCACAGGCAGTTATGAGATTGTGCACTGACAGACAGACAGAAGTGAACAGTAATAAATTCCAGTATTGCTTCTCATCCACGTCTATTTGTGGGGAGTGGAAGGGTGATGACTGTCTGACTGACTGGACGGGGTGTTGGCGTGGCTCGCAGAGTGGGAATGGAAGCGTTTCATCTGTAATCAGATAAACTCGCTACCTGCTTCAAAAAGTCATCAAGGACGAATCATCCAGAGACATGAATAGACTGAGACTTGTGGGCTTAGGGAGCAAACGTTGCCACTGGCATCTGTCATTTTCTTTATAGATCAAAGATTCGTGGTAAGACGTGTCCCTCTCCCTGTCTGAGGGAATCTACAAAGGCCAGCTCTAATCTCCCACCCTGCAACTCCTGTCGCGTTTTCAATTGAGAGAAAAGTATCATTCATTTCCTACAATTTACTTTGGAGTTTAAGATTGTCTATTGATTTTAATGTTTACTTATGGACTGAGCAGGAGGGAAGGGGAAGGCAGAGCACAAACAAACAAACAAAACGGAACATCGCTCGCGTCGTCGGTGTGCTCAACTCACAGCTGCCGCGATCAATGACGAGGTCTCTCTGAATGTATTAAAGCGTGCATCGGGTCAAATGCATCAGACTCAAGCTGAAACGCAAATCAATACCATTTCCCCCTTTTGTTTTCCCTTCTCTCTGCCACCTCTCTCAGTAATGAACAAACATGACAAGACATCAGCTTCTGTAATTTAAGAGGTGGAGGGGAAATCATCCTGGCTGTCGAGTGTGATCAAAATTAAAGATTGGACGCACACACACACACACACACACACACACACACACACACACACACACACACACACACACACACACACGCAAGGCAGCGGCAGTGTATGACTAACATCTCATGGGATTGTCGTATATTTGTCGTATACTGTAATTGGAAACTCATACAGGTGCCTCTTTTGCTTTTAATATCTTTTGAGCAAACACCAATGGTTTGCACAGATGGATCAGGAAAAATTCAGGGCAAACACCACATAAGGAGGATTATGTTTTCTTCTGCTGAATGTGAACAAAATCGTCTGCTTTTGTGGCAACAAGAACAGTCTCACCTGTTTGAGAGCCTCGTCAATCCACAGAACATTTTTAGGTCATCCCATGAAAACATTAAGAAGTTACGATCGCATTGTATGCGTGTTGTATTAATAAGCATGTTGCTGAAGTGCCTTTTGGTCATTGTGTATTGTTCCCCGTTTACAGTTTGAGAAACATTTCAGAGATTCAGGTATTCACAAGGTCGGGTTGAGGGGAAGCGTTGCATTCGAGTGTTTACCTTTCTCTGAGGGAACGGCTGAGATTCACAGGACTTCTGGAGTTGGACACGCTCAGGGTGCTCTGAGCTGAGGCAGCTCCTCTCACACGGCTTTGGGTCTGAGCCTCAAGTCTGGACCGTGTCTGTGGAGACGACTGCATCCTCACAGAACCCGACTTCACCTGGAAGAAGTCACAGGGCAACACGGTGAAAGTTAAGTGACAACTCTGTACAGTTTGCAGGATGTTTTGTCTTTTCTGAAAAAGGTTTTTTGATAAAAATTCAAATGTCACGATGGGTAAAAGAAAGTGCATCAAATCTTTAATCCCAATAGTGTGGTATAGCTTTATAGACACAATAATATGTTATCGTTACTTTTATACATTGTTTCACAATATTAAATACATCTCAAACTAAATAAGAAGACAAGTTTGAATGAAAACAGTACAAAAGAACAACTTCAGAATACTTTTCTAAGAACAAAATGCCACAACAGTAGAGTGAGTATGTACAGTATGTGTGCAAACAATGACATTGTGTCATCTGCTGGTTTTAAATGTTATAATTAGACTTACTGCTGTTCTTGGTCTGTGACTGCCCAGCAGAGAAGAATCTACAATGACAAAGACGAGTTAAACGACATCTGCTGTACTTCTTTTAATTAAACAGAAAATAAAGTTTATTCCTTAAAGATTCACAGGTGAACGTCACTCACAGAGAGGCAGCTGTAAACAGAGCCATGTGCTATCTGTGTAATCTTAGTGTAGCTTTAAACCATCATCATCATCATCATCATCATCATCATCATCATCATCATCATCATCATCATCATCATCACAGGAAGTGAAGATGTAAACAAAGACATCAAACCAGAAAAGAAAATAGACACATGTCCACAAGACAACACAACCAATCGTGATATATTAGATCAATTGCAAAAAGTCCGTCTTGGCCTCAGGTGTGTACCAGTACATGTATTGCTCTTTGCATGAGAGCGTGAAGGTCTACCTGTGTGATCTGTTGTGAAGCTGACTGAGTGCCGATGCATGCTATCACTGTGTGGAGAGGAGGAAGGAGTTGCCATCAGAGAGGCACTACTGCAACAGGAGACCTGATCAAACACAACACAAAAACAATCTGCTGTCAAACAATATCATAAAGTTAATGTGTCGCTGTGTCCCTCTACGTCGTGAGCACATGCACAGTGATGTTGTTTTGGCACTCAGCGAGGACTCTTTTCTTCAGTGTCCTGATACTGACACGTTAATCAATCACCCAATCTATCAACTTCAAATAAGAAATGACATTGGCTATATTGCATAAATGAAATCAACAGAATACATTAATCACATTCACTCTGTTCTTGGTGTTTCTTTAGTTTGTGCAGAATAAAGGAAAAGCTGCCAAAAAAGCCTCATTGTTATGCCATTTGTCTGTCAGCTCAACCCCCGAATAATCTTACTAAAAAGATCCCAATAAGGTGTGAAGAAAACAAAGACTATATTTTCACAGAAAATGCGATCTCAAAGAAGATAGGTTGGCAATGTGCTTCGCTCTACACAAACAAACAGGGAGTTGAGGCTCTGATAATGCATTCACCATGGGGCTAAGCTACTTCATTAGGTATCTATTTGTTAATTGCAGCTTGACTCTCAATTACTAGGGTTAATTGTCGACAGAAGATTCCCCCAGGAAAACTGGAGGGGGAAAGAAAACACGCTCCTCTATTTAATAAAACGCCCGTTGTATTCTAGTAAATTCCATTCATGTGTGTGACAAATACAAACAACTCTCTACCTAATCATTGCGTTTAATAACAGCATGTTAGTGGATTTTGATATTCATACCTCAGGATTAGATTGGATGTAAATGAAGAAGTGTGAATACAGAGGGGAGCAGAGGGAGGAAGGCTGTGTTGTTCTTGTCCATCAACTGTATATTCCCCACGGCTGTGTGATCAGAATATCACTCCCTTTTATATGCAAATACCTCGTAGCAGTGATGCGGCCATAATTAAAATGTTAACAAATAGCTGTGTACCAGCCTACATCCAGGATGTGTGCTATTTAAGCACAATCAAGCCCCTCAGTGAGGATAATAGGCCATATTACATGTGCACACAGTGAAACGCTTTCATGACGTCAAAATCCATTAACGGCTCAGGTAAAAAGATTAACACTGCTCTCTTATTATGCCCTCCACTTAATCTGCCCGCTAGATTATGTAAAAAATTGGGAAGCTCCCACTGAGGTTTGAACTACATCAATTCAGGATCCCATTAATTTTAACCCCTGTCCACTGAACATGTGTATTATTAGCATTAAACAAACCATCACATCGCTTCTTTTGTCAATTGCCTTCAGTTTGGAGGAATATATCTCATGTTACCAACCAAGAAGGGCGGCTGGCTCTCCGTCTCCTTCCTGAAGTGATGAGGCCCCAGCTGGAGATGGCTGAGCCTCTGCCTGGCGTCCTCTGACAGCTGGCACATCTTGCGGTGGGTGTAAGGGGACAAGGCTCGTGTCCTTGAGGAAACCGTGGGCTGCTGGTAGTCTACAGAAACTCTAGGAGAAGGGTGTTTTCTGTCTTTCTTGTTTTTCTGGGGACTTTGGCCAGAGTGGGATGAAGAAGGGGAGCGTCTGGATGTCGAGGACGATGCAGAGTTCTTAATTCTAGCCTCAACATTTAGCCTCTCCTCCCCACCTTTCCAAGAGACACAGTTCGCAAAATCTATTTTGGAAACAAGCCCGCTGGATTGCAAACACTTCTTTGCTGGACTCTCTCTGGATAAGGTTACAGATGGCCTCACTGGTGAAAGACAGCAAGTCTAAGAGTGCAGAGAGAGAGAGAGAGGGAGGGAGAGAGAAATGTTGTTCTAACGTGTCAAAGCAGCCGCACAAGTCTACATAACATTTGTCTCAGCAGTTTAGATCTCTACACAAGCCAAAATGTTTTTCCTTTACACATGCGTCAGCCTTTTTAGCCATTATGGCAGCTCCTCTCACTCTCGACTTCTCCCCGGACAAACCCATTAAACCATTAGCTAAATCATTCAGCTTAAGTGTTACAACAACAACAACAGCCCTCGCAGTCGGCACTGCCACGGAGACAACCTCTGCAGAATTACTTCAATAACTCTAATGGCCACTAACATCATTCTCCGATGCAATATCCCACTTCCTGCGGGTAATGCCAACCGGGGATAAATAAGTTAAGATAAAATGTTAACTGCATTTGATGGCCATCTCCAGTCTAATATGATAAAGAGGCATTACCTGGTTGTATAACAAAGATCATCTAAATGCTAATTAGGGAAATCACACAACATTAAAACTATTTCTTAAGAGAATCTAAATGATAAATAAATCCTCATCAAGGGTGCCATTTGAGATTAGCCTGATTTAATAAAATTAAGCAAAGTATGCTCTCCCATCTACCACCATCTTGTCAGTTCTTCACTCGACAGCTACTGAGAGTCTCAGTTTGTCTCCAACTAATGATTAGCTGCTATTTCCACTGCAGGAAAGCGGTGCTTTGAGCTTAATGCTAACTTCAGTAATGCTAACCACGTCCACGATGACAATGCTAACATGCGTAAGCTAAGTAGGTGTAATCTGTACCATGATCACCATCTTAGTTTAGCATTTAAGCGTGATTATATTTCCTAATTAGCACTAAACACAATGTACAGCTGAGGCTGATGGGGATGTCATTCGTTTTCATTAGGTCATGAACCAAAGTAGACATGAATGTCTGTACCAAATATCATGGCGATCAATCTAATAGTTGTTTACGTTTCACAAAATAAACCTATAGGTCAACCTCATGTTGTGCAAGAGGATCTCAAAGTCACTGCGATACGTCGTCTGGGCACAATGAATGTAAATGACTGGACTCTGTCGCGCCTCTAAAGAAGAAGATAATGAAACAAAGCAGGTTAGCTGCAAACTAACTAAAGCAAACATCGAGAACACTTGGAAGAAAATGGCGTTAGTCTGGCAATATGTCCTGAAACATGTAGGAAGGCTGTGTAATACCAGAGCAGCCTATTAATCATCATTAGTAGAGAAAAAGGTTTCTATTCAGCACTACACTTGTAATTACTAGAGACAATTCATCTTCAACCACAGGAACCTTAGATGATGCCCACCTCTACTACTTATTAGAATTTATTCTGTACCCTCAACATCTATTTCACATATGTCCATCCTGGCAGATGGATCCCTCCCAATTTTTCCCTGCTAATTGGGTTTTTTTGGGGAGTTTTTCCCGTGTCCACTGCAAGCGTCTAAAGACAGAGGGTGTCGTAAACTGTACAGATTGTAAAGCCCATACAAACAAACTTTGATTGATTGGTTGGTTGGTTGATTGATTGATTGATGGAATGTATGTATATTCTACCAATCCTTCCAATGTTGGACAGGTTCACTGGAAAAGAAAATTACCTGCTGGTGGCACGAAAAACAAAAAGGCAGGGGATCACCAGAGGCTTTAGAATGAATCCTTCGGGAGTCCTGGCCGTCTGTACTGAATTTCATGGCAATCCATCCGACAATTGTTGTGATATTTCAGTCCAAAGTGGTGGGCTGACAGGCTGACAAACGGACTAAACTAAATTGCCACCCTTAGCTGCTAACGTGGCTAAAAGTGACTTTTGGATGCAAAATGGTAATCAAATGACAATAATAACAATTTACAAAACCTTAGAGCACCAGATAACATCTGCAAAGAAAGAGTAAGACAAACACCGAGAGTATATTTATCACTACAGTTTCAAAGGGTTTTGTGAAAGTTGCCATCACTCTAAATCTCTATTAAAAAAACAGGACAAGGTTTGTCAGCTGGGTGGGCGGGCAGGCAGTCAGGGAAATGCCTATGCTGAGGAGCCATTAGGAGAGAGAAAATGGAGAAATTCTACTGTCTGACAGCCACAGCGGTGCTCTGATCGAGACATCCCCCTGAGGGGCCAGGAGAACACTCTGACAATCTGCTTCGCTGTCAATGACATCCCATTTAAACAAATAGCTAAGCTTAGGTTACTACGACTGGGAAATTCATGGTAGTGTTTTTGGCACAACATGCCAACCGCTGCGTGATGGATCATATGTTACAAACAGGACTGTTAGTGAAAGATTTTCATTCTCACTGTGTTTTTTTTTTTATAAATAACACTTGTTTTCAGTCTAGATTTGGAGCCTTATTCTACCCTCCCCATATCCATCTGCGAAGATTACCTCTGCCCACACATGTTTGCCCAGTCACACCAGACCATGAAGGATAAGATTAAATTGAAGTAGGGCTGTAACAAGGATTACTTTCATAATCAATTAATCTGCCTGTGATCTTTTTTTCCCATGAATCATTTGGGAAAACAAGTCGAAAAATGGCCATCAGAGTTTCCTGCAGCCCAAGGTGATGTCACCAAATTGCTTTTTTGTCTGACTAACAGTGCACAACTAAGACAAAGCAACACAGTAAATCCTCACAGAGAAGCTGGAACCAGAGAAATGTTTTTGTTTGAAATATGAAAAACAATTACTCATTTGTCAAAATAGTTTATCGACCGATTATACAATAAAATAAAATAAAAACTCTACACTGAAGAATGCAACAGTGGATGAGAACATGCCATAAAACAAAGCTTGGGAGTGCCCATACAGGGAAAGGAAGAAATAAGAGCAAGAGAGAAACAAGTCTGAAAATTCTCCCAAAAATAAAATGTGATTTTTTTTTTTACGCAGCTGTGCACAGTTACCCTTTAAAATCCACAAGGACACCATGGCAGAGATGCAGGTGACCCTCATCTTGGATACTTAATGTAAAAAGCTGACTGACAGACTGGTTCTGTGACAAACATTGTGTAAACTCCCAGCTAGACGGAGATGTGAGAGAAGCCTCGCTATCAGCATCACAGATCTGCCTCCCCGTAATTACATTCACAAGGAGAGAACAGATACCCTTGAAACACTGCCAGTATGGATAGATAGATGCAGTAGCCATGGCAACAATAGAAGGTGGGTATGTATGGTGGAAACAGACAAATCTGATGGCGAGCGATATCATTAGAGCCCTCTGGAGAGGAATCTTCCCTGTTCTAGCTTTGGTCAACACTTGTACACGGTAATGCGGAGTATGAAGCTGTGATGTGTTCAGTTTCACGCAGGCTGATAAACACACTGTTTACTTGATTTATAAGTGGCACTTTGATCGGTTTGTTTTACTGTTTAAATTTCGACTAAGCAGGTCTGAAAGGCCATGAAAACAAAATGTACTACAAACAGAAAGAAATGTTTATTTATAAAAGATAAGTCTTCTTCTGAAGAGTTTTATAAACCAACAACAGACACAAAGCAGACAAAGGTACAAACATTTAGAAAAACTACAGTGTATTTGTGTGTGTGTGTGTGTGTGTGTGTGTGTGTGTGTGTGTGTGTGTGTGTGTGTGTGTTTAGGATTACTGTCCATCAGTAGCAATATCTCAGAAGGAAACATTTTTAGAAATACATTTTTGAAAGTTGTGAATCGATTCAGAATCTCAATTCCTACGTTCCCCCACCCTTAGTGGTTACGTACACACCTTTAGCATGTAATGAAAGGACACACTTACAGGTGAGGCAGTCCAGCTGTCTCTCCCATCACTCTCCTCTATGACTGATGTCGTGGCAAACTCCACTTTGGGGGAGATTCCCTAGAGGGAGAGGGACAATAGGAACAAACAACACATTTAACAGGGAGTTGGAGACAAACTTACAGACAACAGCACTGCTTGGAATACCAATTTACAAATCGCAAATCTTCAATCTATGCCTGGCGTGAAAAAAACAAATTGCAGAAAAGAGAAAGGCTCCAGTGATGTTTAAATAATATGGCATTTGGAAAGAGACATCTAAATTGCTATGTAGGCCTCACACACAAACACATAAAAGCAATGTTAAGGGGAATGGTGTTAAAAGACTATTAAATATGCCAGTGAGTGCCTCCGAGGACAAGGGGAGGATAGAAAAGCAACCCACAGCCACAGAAAGATAAAGGAATGAACGGAGGAGGAGGAGGTAGGGAGAGAAAGAGATGATATAAGAAGAGGAGGAGGGAGAAGCAAAAATGACAACATGAAAAATGACTGAAAAGAGAAAGAAATCAGTTTTCTCTGTCTGTATAGCAAAGACGGTTAACGGCTCTAAATGGAAAATGCTGTTTTCGGAAAAAGTTATTTCACTTTATCTAAGACAAAACAGTGCGTTAGCGTTGGTTATCTTAGTAGTGTATATTCCTGTTATGTGCACAGACAGAGATTAGGAGGAGACTCACTTAAAGAAAGCAAAAATCGTCTCCTAAGAATGACACGTGTAATATTGCTGTCAATCAAGCCGGACCACACGGGGAGCACAATGTGGGGTTGCTGTGACATGTGAACAACGTTTAAAACGCATAAACTTTATCTAATTCAGCGGCGTGCAGAAGCTCAGGTACCTTTGAAAACATGAATTGGTTTCTTAAATTGGTTAAGATTAGATATTAGATGACTGCAGTACAGAAACACGAGCGCACCTCTGCACATCTCTGATTGTACAAAATATCATCGGTCAAGATGAATAATATGTTAGCTGAAGCGGTATAATTAGGAATAGAGCAGTTTTTGTCTTTTGTTTGCATTTGATTTGATCATTTAATGTGATGTTTCACCACAAATTATTTTTTCCATTCATCAGGGGTGTAAACAACAAGAATAAATCGAGCATTGATTTTGTTTGCAAACACTTTTCATGCATCTTTATTGTCCGCACTTGTCAATGTGGTGTTAAATTCTATATTATATATCTATATACAGTATATAGATATACATCTATATATATATATATATTCACTTGAACAAATCTTTGTTTGCAGAGCAGTATGTTATTCTGCAAAAATTATCATTTGATTTGTGAACTCAACATTATAATGTGTTTGTAATGTGTATGTGTATATATATTTATATATTTCACAAGTTAATTACTACGGGAGATATTAAGGATTTCACACAAATAAAATATTGAATTTCTTTTTTTTATTTATGCATAATAACTGAGTAAACTGAAATGATTTTTTTAAATGAATGTACAATATGGTAGATGTAGGGTAAAATCCATACCTCTAATTGGCTATTCCTTCTCTGAGCATGTGATCAATCATGTGATCACTTGAGAGCTGTTCATAAAAGTTACTTTACGCTACTTAATAAATGTGATTGCTCACAATCAGAGAATAGTTTTTTACTCCTATGGGGACTCTTTAGTGCATTCTTGTGTCCAATTATTGAAAGTTTGATGAACAAGGGCGCAGGTGTTGGAAGGAGGGTTAAGAAATAGATAAAAGGAATCGATGGAAAGCAGCCTACAGGAAAGGAGGAGGACCTCTTCATAAGTATCTCTCTCTCTGCAGCTCCTTCTCTGGAGCTCAGTCTGGGACCAGGGTACAGGAAATCTCTGCTGCTCTCCTCCATCGTGGCTAGGACCTCACCCTCTAAAAATCAGTAAACAGGAAGACACAAATACACACAACACAAGTTAGAGAACCTGTTTTTGCAGAGTAATGACTAGATACACTGGGGACCTAATATGCCCATATGGCATCATCAGAAAGCATACCTGGAGGCACCAACTGAATCAGCTCAAAAGATGTTGTGTCAGCTAAGAGGAAGGAAAGCACAAACAGACTGTGAGCTAATGATCAGTATCACAGCTAATAGCCTATAAGCTTGCATTGCAGAGGATTCAGGACTAAGAGATGAGGAAGCAAATCCCAGATGGCTGTTTACCTTCCAGGAGGTCAGCTATATCAGCAGGGTCAACAACACCGGGGAAAGTCTGGTAAAACAGAGTACAGACAAAGCAAATCAATACTTATAACAAGATGAGGCACACAGCCAGGTAGCTAACTCTGCCATTATTCTCGAGGAAAAGTAGGCCTTTTTTATCAGGAGTTGGGGCAGTGATGTTAAAATTGGAGGGCTGCGTGTTTAAAAAGGATGCAATGTATGCAAGAGGAGAAGTTATAAACACAAGGGTTTAAATATGAACAGTTAAAGAGAAAACACCTGCTAGGATGGTGATTTATTGACCCTTACTCTTTGGGAAATAAAAGTACAATAAATAGGTATTAGTAAGATGGAACATAAAGTCTGTGATGTGAGCTGAAGACGTGTGAATATCTTTTACCAAATATTGAGGTATCAATATTGAGATATGGACATTGTAGGGTTGACTATTGGTGAATTCACACAAATACAATGTTGATAATCATCAGTAATGTGGATATAATTACTAAGAGGGTACCGGCAAATAATAGAACAGCTAGAACAGTTTGGTAAGTTCAGGAAATTACATCACTTTACTATTATGCAGCCTTTAAAACCAGGAAAAGACAACACTTGTGCTATATTAGGATATCCAAAATCTAAGACGAAATCTAGTGTCATATCACGATATAGATAAAATATCGATATATTGCCCCTGGCCCCAGTCATGGAAATTCTACAGCTTGTGCATAAGTAATGGAGGCAACATAATTATAATTCTCACCTTCACAAAAAACATTTTGTGGTGGAAGAGCAAAGGGAATGCAGGTGGCAAACAGAGAGTCTTCCTGTACTGGCCCATGATACACACACTGAGGTAGATATCGTTGGTTTTAGTCAGGAGCACTCCTGGACATGTGACCTGCACACACACAGTGTAAGTGAGTGACGACAGTTACAGATCAGATTTGGTGCTTTTGTATTTATCTTTTATTGGCAGATTTATTTCTGGTTTAGGACAAAGAAAGCCTCTATTTAAGTGTGCTAGCAACCCTTTAAAGTTTAACATCTATTTAAAGAGCAGCTATATGAGCCACAGGTGTGCTAGGAAGTATCCAAATCAGTAGGAGCTTTTTAATGCTCCCAAAGATTTTCTTTAAACTTGTAAAATTAATTAAGTTGAATTACTTTGATATACCAATTGGAAATGAGACTAAATCAGCAGGTGCTGCGCATTAAAGGAAACTAACTGTTTTAAAATCAGTGAGCTCTAAGTGGTTGTAAAATAAATTAGCATTTTGGCTCAATATTTGTATCATAATATGTCCAAGTGCATCTCTTTTAGTTAGACTAATGACTGGAGTAGGAAAAGACAAAAAGCAATTGGCTACAGAAAATATCGGATATGTCTTTGTGAATTGCAGAAATAAAAACATACTAGTTATAACAAACAATTTTAAAAATAATAAATGTGTTTATTATTTTTCTTTATGATAATAAACCCAAGAGTCCAAGCCATGTGAAAGTTAAGATTAGATATTAGATGACTGCAGTACAGACGAGCGCACATCTCTGATTGTACAAAATTATCATCGGTCAAGATGAATAATATGTTAGCTGAAGCAGTATAATTAGGAATAGAGCAGTTTCTGTCTTTTGTTTGCATTTGATTTGACCATTTAATGTGATGTTTCACCACATCAGGGGTGTAAACAACAAGAATAAATCGAGCATTGATTTGGTTTGCAAACACTTTTCATGCATATATATATATATATATATATATATATATATATATATATATTTAAAAAATATATATTTATATATATATATATATATATATATATATATATATATATATATATATATATATTTAAAAAATATATATTTATATATATATATATATATATATATAAATAAATTATATATATATATATATATATAAAATATTTTTTTGTATATATATATATATATAAATAAATTATATATATATATAAAAATATATAGATTTTTGTATATATATATATATATATATATATATATTAAAAAAAAAATATATATATATATATATAAATATATATAAATATATATATATGCAAAATACTAGTTATAACAAACAATTTGAAAAATAAGCCAGTTAAATGTGTTTATTATTTTTTCTTTATGATAATAAACCCAAGCCATGTGAAAGCCAGGAAAACATTTTATTTTAGGGGTAAATGTTTACAATTTAGTAGTTAGCAGGCTGACATTTTATTTTGAACGTCTAGTCTGCCACGCCACCATCTTTATCGGTTTATACAGATAAAAGTACCAAATAAAAGCTATTAAATCACAGCATACTCTATAATATTCATAATGTTTAAGAGGATTTAGGAAAATATATTTCTGGTGAGCTAAATAAGTAAGTTATTTCAACGTTTAAACACATTAACATGTTAAGTGTCAGCCGTTAGTTATTAACGTTAGCTCGCGAGACGAACGTTAAGGAAAGGGAAGAGGATGTAACGTTAAGCTCGTGAGCTAGCTAGCTAGCTTACAGCACAGTTTCTGAGTTTTGTATAAAAACAACAGACGCACTTACTGTGTGAATGTCCAAGTTTACGGTACATTTCAGAGACTTGTGATGCACTTTAGAGGAGGAGAGCTTCTTCTTCTTCATTGAAGCCATTCATCCAACTTTTGAAAGTTCGTTGTCATAGCTGCCAAACAGCAACAGTCACAGAGCGAGCGGATGTACAGTCATGTGACCAGAAAGTGACCAATCAAAAGCTCTGCACACACGCACGCACACACGCATTGACCTCACAATCACTGTTACATCTGCCTCCAACATTTCAATATTTGATCTCATCAAAAATGTATTTAAGTCCCCTGAAATCTGCAGTTAAGTAAAAACAGTGAATGCTTTCTTAACACCATAAACAGAGCTAGAGCCTACATAAAGAGAGCTATACATGTAAACAATGCAATAGCTTAATAGATCTTAATGCTCTTTATAGGTGATAAGTGATAGAGCATGGGCGAAAACAATAGTCAACCTCGATCGGTCATTTAACAGATGGAGAGAAATTGCAGGATTTGAAAGATCTTCAATTGGCCCTAGACTGGTAAGTAATATGTCTATTTTATTTACCAAAAACATTGCCAGACATGGTTTTACATCAATATATACATTTATGTTGGTGGCTAAAACCAAGTTTACTCTGTTTCACCATCATCGTTGTATTAATATTAAATAGCCACAAATAGATACATTACCTCATTGCTATGCATCCTGCAAAAAGCTGTGTTTAAAAAAGAAAAACAGTTTAATAAAATAAGTTGCGCTTTTATTTCACTCGCTTCCAAAACAAATGCACATGTAGCCAGATCAAGATCTTTACCACACGCGGCGCTGGTGCTTATGGAAACACCACCGTGTTGTCCACAGGGCCCACCAAATCAACACAAAATGAAAGTTCCTTATAGTCGCTTAAATGTTGTCGGTATTGATATGAGAAAGCAACATGTACAACATTGTGATTGAGGGTTTAATGACTAATTAAAATAAAATAAGTCAGTAACAGCAGGGAAACATGCATTTATTTACACTTGTATAAACAACATAAAGGAGCTGCTGAAGGAAGGCCTCAGATGGACTTAAGATGCGTGCCCAGTCTGTCGTCCCTTGGCATTCGATAGTCCACATTTTATAGTCACTAAATAACCCAAGAGGAAGCTTGTTCCAATTTAAGTCCTGCAAGTACCAGTCATCCCATTGTTACAAGTCTGTGAAAATAAGTCTTTATAGCCAGGGAGATGTGGAGCTTCTAAAGGCAATGAAGTGTGAAGGATCCTCCTGCTACGGTGCTCTGCGTTTTATACATGCTCAGTCCGTGTGCGTCTGTCCGTTTGTCTAGTGCCTGACACCCTGGCTCTTCTCCCTCTCTCTCTCCTTGCCCTTTCTGTTCGCGTCACCGGTCGGGGAAATCACCTCAGAACTGGAGACAAAAAAACATGTCAATATGAGATGGTGGGGTATATTTATAGCAAAGCAAAAATACATTTGCTTGAGTGTGAACAGCATGAATTAGTCATATTTAGGTAATTGATTTAATTTGCCTGACTGCTTTACCTTTGAATGTGAGTTGGTCGGTTGTCCTTGATGTGGTTGTTGAGTTTGTAGTAATCCAGGAAGGTTCGAGCCACATTCCTGCCCAGCTTCGTGTCTGAGGACAGGTAGTTAAAGCTAATTGTCTTTGGAAGAGGGAACATTGCTCAAAAACATTTCCTAGAACAGCGGTTCCCAAGCTGCATGGT
The DNA here is from genome assembly GCF_900634415.1 of Cottoperca gobio. NCBI lineage: Eukaryota > Metazoa > Chordata > Actinopteri > Perciformes > Bovichtidae > Cottoperca > Cottoperca gobio. The sequence goes on from NC_041358.1 coordinate 26,004,629, forward strand.
GGCCCATTTTGGCAAAGTGCAGAGCCCTTGAATTGTATTGTGGAGTGAAACTCAAAGTTGCACAGGGAATTCAGTTAATACTGCTTTACTGTAAGTAGGAAGAAGCTTTTTTACAGCAGACATTTTGACTGGTTAAACACAGGTGTAATAATGTTATTATTAAGTGATGCATTGTATTGCAATATTGGAATTGACTTGTGCACTTACTGCTATGACAAGTCTAAAAGGTCTAGGATAGGGGTCTTCAATGTTTCTCAGGCCAAGGACCCCGAAACTGATGGAGAGATGGAGCAGGTACCCCCTAATGTATACATTGTATAGAAGAGGTCCTTTCCTCCGCTCTGTCTCTGACTGTAGGTGTGTGCGCATGTGTGTGTGTGTGTGTGTGTGTGTGTGTGTGTGTGTGTGTATGTGTGTGTGTTGGGAGCGGAGCTGAATGTGTGCATTGCTGAATGAAAGATAACGCCTTCTGCCTCCATTTATCCGTTCGCTACAATATGTTGGATTCATGTTAATGTGTATTTAAAGACATTTAAATTTGTGGAAAATAATAAATTGTCTAATCAACCAAACATTTTGCAACCCCCTGCAGTACCTTCGTGGACCCCCTAAGTGTCGCGGACCACCTGTTGAAGACCTCTGGTCTAGGAATTTGATTAATTTGGGAATGATAAAAGTAAATTTCGTCCATGACAGATAAAAGCTCAAGTCCTAGATAAAGCCAAACATTCTGGAGAGTAAACTAAAGTTTCCAACAAGATAGAAGGAGGGTGAAAAATGAATGAAGACGGCAGACACTCATAATTCATAATATGATGTATACTTGCATGACACAACCAAGTCACTACTTAGACTTTGGACATGTTTAACATAAAGTAATATTTTAAAAAAGACAGAAGAACATCCTCTGTCATCACCGGCACATCTAGTAAAGTGCAGTAAATAACTAGCGACTAGCAACTGGAGACATGAGGAGTGTAAATCCTCAAGGTAGAACACATTCCGGTCTGAATTAAGCGAAGCTAAATCAACTGCATTTCACTCATGTCAGCCAAATGCATAATGCTGGTATGAATCACACAAAAGCAATTACTTTTACACTGAGGCCTTATTTAAATTCAGAGGTGAGCAAACACATCACCCCCCTGCACAAATGTAACTCACTGCATTAGGGACAATATCAATAACTTCTCTGCTTTTATAAAACAGATGAGTGCTGTTGCTAAGCCTGTGATCATTAGCCTAGCAGAGCAAGTAATGATGACAATCAGGTTCAGATAATGAAGAAGTAGAGAACCACTGAATGCCAACAATGTTCCCAATCACCAAAAATGAGGATATACTAAATACAGATAAATAAGAACGATGTCGCTAACAGAAGTAAATGTCATCTGGTCACTGAGAACAACACCATCGATTTCATCTGCCAATCCATCCGCCGTTTAAGATGTATGTCCATCATCCTTATTCCATCATCCTCCATCTATACACAATGTACATTCATATAGATCCCAACACGACACAAACACAAACATAAACGTTGTTCCCTACTTCGAGGCGTTGATGTTTACCTCCATTCTTCACCAGGCCGGAGCATGATGGAGCAACACGGAGACCTAATCTGTCACTTTCGCCTGTCATTACCTTGTTGATACTCAGATACAGCCTATCATCCGCTGGACTATTAATCTGTCACAAACTTGTGATTGAAACAACTGGCGTGCACAACAATAAAAACATTTGAAAGAAAAAAAGATGGAGATTCGGTCATTTTTATTTTCTATTTTCCAATTTCTCGTAATGATCAAAAAACGGCCCGTGCTACATAAATCCTGGTCGCTATTAAGATGAAAATCTATTTTTCAAAACCTGTTAACTTGCAAACAATCAATCCACAGTTTGAACGGACTGTCTGGACGTGTACTTCAGACTTTGTAGTTTGTCAAACTTCAAGCAACACACACACACACACACACACACACACACACACACACACACACACACACACACACACACACACACAAACACACACACAAGGGTATACCCGGTAAGTAAGGCCTTGAAATATGCAAGCAAGCGTCTCTGCAGAGAGTCTGTCACCTTTGCCTTTGAGGGTGTGTTTGTGTGTATGTTTCAGGAGTCTGCACAGGACTTCATTCTTCACTCGGCAGGCGGATGGCAATGCTCTCCACACGACTCCAGAGTCTATATGTACACCCCATCTGGCTGTTTGTCTGTGAGTCCTGTATCAAGCCAGACTAGCTGTGAGTGTGTCTGTGTGTGTGTGTGTGTGTGTGGACGGACCGCACAATCTGTCTCATTACAGCTTGCTGATGATACTGATTAGATCAAGATAAAACTACAGATAAACAATGTAAGGTTACGTCCTTCTGGATCTTGCTTTTATGCTAATTTTAATGCATAATAGTTTTTAAAAAGACTTCTGTCTGCAGAGTCTGCAGCCTTGCTAGCAGGACAGCTGTGAGCGTAATGGTAGCAGAGACAGAGCGTACATGCAGATGTTTATCAAGTGTAATGTTAGTAAAATATTGATATCATGTTAATGTATTTATGTTATGTTTCATGTTTAGTTTAGAGTCTATGTTTAGTCTTGTCTCATTGTTCACTTGTTAAGTTACAGTCACTCATGCACTGTCTGTCATTGCACTTCCTGTTTTATTTTGTAACTACCTTTCCCTCTCGTTTCAGAGCACTTCCTGTCTGTAAGGTTTCCCACCTGTTTGATTGTTGCCACCTGTTTCCCATTACCTCGTGTGTGTGTGTGTGTATGTGTGTGTGTGTGTGTGTGTGTGTGTGTGTGTGGGTATATATAGTCCTTGTCTCCCTTTGTCCTGTGTCAGTTCATCTTGTGTCTTACCACTAAGAGAGCCAGTGTTTTTGAATCCTTAACTATTGTAGAATTTTGCCTAAATCAAGTTTAGTTTTGTTCATGTTTTTTCCTCAGTGAGTGATTTTTTGTAAAACGATCTCGAGTAAAGACCTTTTCACTTTTGAAACCTCGTCTTGAGTTGTTGCTTTTGAGTCATAACATTTCTATCATATTTTAGTGTAATGCATTTATCAAAAAAGAGACAAAATGTACAAAAACAAAGATAAATATGGATTTAATTGAATGCATTTTCTTTATTCTATAGATATCGCCATAATATGGTAATCGTGATTTATTTATGATAATCGTTTAGTAAAAATCTGATATTGTGACAGCCCTAGTGTGTGATCATGTTTGCAGTTTTCAATAAACACAAAGTACAGGAGCTGACGGGAATGTCTTTAGTTATGTAGCCAAAGTTTTACCTGATGATGATGACGCTGGATGGAAAGTTAAGATCATCCAAAGTTATTATGGAGCATCTTGAGGGGGATATGAATGTGTGTACCAAATGCCATGCCAATTCCCCCGGTGGATGTTGAAATGTCACAGTATAAGTGAAAGCTTTGACCTGCTGGTGGGTGGAGAGTACAGGGGAAGTCAGGGGATCATCGAAGTCATTGGGATTCATCCACTGGGAACCATGAGTGTCTGTGCAACAGTTCATGTCAATCCATCCGACAATTGTCTGACAAACCTAGAGCCGCTTGCATCGCTAAAAATAACACATACAGTAGTTATTAGTTATTAATCTATGCTGATACACACACACATACACACACATACACACACACACACACACACACACACACACACACACGCACACACACACACACACACACACACACACACACACTCCTCTTGTATCCTTCACGTTTCCATTCTGACCTCGGGAAAGTTTTTGGTGTTTTCCTCCGCACTCTTTCATCAGCAGAACTCGGTGCCAGTCCTGAGCTCTTTGGCCACACACGCTCAGCGACCAAAATATCTCTCGGACCCCACCGTGCGCAGATGGCCTCTCAGCTTGTCTTGTCACGACTCATCGTCTATTATGGGAGGTTTTTTCGTGATGGACGGTCAAGCCTCTGAAGGAGAGAACTTCCTCCACGGGGCTGAATGTTTCGGAGACGCAGAGGATGCCCCGACTGCTGTCTGGCCCGTTGCCGGGGGGAAACCATAGAGTCTGGAACGAGGCTGCTTTGCTGCAGCAGGAAGTGATGCGAGAGAGAGCCAGGAAAACAGTTGGTGTGCTGTAGCCTGGATTACAGAGGTGGTGGAAACCTCAGCTGCTTTAGTCCACATCGAGGCAACCGTTTCTGAATTAGCAGAGCAATACTGATAGCCTAATGTTGTTAATACTGAATCATCTCCCTAACTAGATCTGAAAGCATTATCATTAGCATTGTGTAATCATTGAGAGAGGTCAAAGAGGTGGGTGTGCCAGCTACACACACTCTGTCACCGAGGTGTGTGAGGGGTATTCTTTTACATCTCGGTACACATAACGCACTTGTCTAATCAATAGCAGGTCATTGTCTTGGCTCAAGGGCACGGCAGCTTAGGCGCTGATGAGATACGTGAGACAAAGGGGATAGGGGACATGACTTGTTTACTGCAGCTGTTTACTGTCAGCACGCCATTTAGCGGCTTTCACAGCCATGTCCCTCGTGCCTGGTCCTGGAAGACAGACAGACAAGGTGACAATCAGACCCCCAGTGGTAAAATGGAAAAGACACGCGCAGAATGCTGTCCAGATCGGACGGGAGTTAACAAGGAGACAAGCAAGGAGACATTCAAGCCATCAATACGGGGCCACTGACAGGTCCTGTCACGCCACTGACACGTAGGGAACTAATTATCAATGCTAATTAAGAGGCTAGTCAACAAAAGCAATACAGAAAGGGGCATTATTGTCCCCAATAACGATTCAGTGGACTGAAAGACCTCACGTCCTGATGCCCAAAGGGACGAACAAGGGTTGATTTAAATCCCTGACAAGAAGAACGGTCACTGCCAAGGAGGCAAGCTCTGACATTTGAGTGGTAAAATAAAAGAAAGGCGTTGTTTTCTTACAGTGTGCACTGGCAGGAATACAAGAGTCGTCTGATCTGTGCTGCTTTGAAAACAATATACTATTTTTAAATTCCAATTATTATGTTTCTTTACAATAGTTGCACTCATTTGTTGAGCAGGAAAGGCTTCGCTTTGTGTATAAAAGTTCAAGAAATAAAAACAAAAAGTACGTCACAATACACACACACACACGTCTCATCGTGGTACCTGTGGTTTATGGCTTCAAGCCTGTCTTTATGTGCTTTCTTATTACTGTCATTAATCCTGACACTTCCAGCTCAATCACACTTGATGATTTAATGTCATCTCAGTGCGTAAATCTTATACTGCATTTCCATTGCGTGGCACGACACGGCTCCACTCGACTCGACTCGCTCTTTTTGTTGGTTTTCAACAAACCTTGTAGTTTCTTTGGTACCTCCTCGGTCGAGCTTCAGAGCGAGCTGAGTCGATACTGAAAGGTGGAGTTAAAACACCGCAGACCACTGATTGGTCAGAGAAAGGATTCAGCGAGTGTCCTGTTGAAGATCATTTCATGGCAGTTTGACGAGGCGGTGCTACCTGCACTGGAAAACCAAATACAGAAAAGGATCCGCTACCAAAAGTGAGTTGGTAGTAAGTCGAGTTGAGCAGAGTCGTACTTCTTTCAGTAATCTAATTGTAAAAGCTTCAACTGCACATTTTCAGCATCGAGCACAAAGACGTTTTGTTTTCTTACGTTCTCAGATTCTCCGCGAACAACAACTTTATCAACACGTTCAAAAACTAACCTCCAACACAAACGAGGGCGTGTGCGCGTGCGTCTTTCCTCATGTGAGGACACCTGTTCAGCTGAGCATAGCGGCAATATTTGGGCAATCAACTGTGTGTTTGAATGTGTGTGTGTCTGTGTGTGCGCTTGCTTGCACATGTGAACAACTATTCATCTGTGCATGTCTGTGTGATATGATGTGTATGATGTGTGGAAGTGAAGCATATTTGCCTCCAAGCTATATCATTTGCATACTTCTCACAACCCGTCCATTGGGTGTCAGGTTCACTGACGCACACTGTGTTCCACTGACAGCTCTGGTATACATGGAGTCCCACTGTTGCGTCTTCGGCATCACACACGTGTAGAACATGTGTGTACGTCTCAAATTTGTGCGGCTGGATAACCCCACACTGACGCTCTTGACAATAGAAGTGATTATGTGAGTGAACTACTTCCATTAGAAGGCCACTGTCCCTCTGCACGTCTGTCTTTACTGAAGGAAAACAGCAAATTTGCAGAAATGAAACAAGGAAGGAAACTTCACTTTTCTTCCCCTCAGAGTTAGAAGTCAGTACTGTGAGAGAGAGAAAAGCAATTACTCAACTCAGCGCAGGAGAAACAAGAGCACATTCTTTCAGGGAAGCGTTACAGCTTTTTAAAGTTCTTGAATAATTCTTCAAAGTCACGGAAAATTTTGTCTCTCGACAACACAAGAAAAAACAAGCCGCCACACACAGGAAAGGTAAGTAGGCCCCCGAAAGCTCGTACTGAACACACACAATGGAAAGCGTCAAGCTGAGTTTTGAACGAGGTCCCAGATTCTCCCAACCTGGATCCATTCCACTTTCCAGGTTTAAACTTCAGAGTCTGAACCGGACGGTCCATCACAACGCAGTATTAATAACAGGCCACAAAGTTTAATTACAGTTCTGGGTGAGACTGAAACTTACTTTAAGGAAATTGCGTATTGCATGAGAAAAGAGACATATACATGTAGGAGCAGACACACACACACACACACACACACACACACACACACACACACACACTTGAAAAGAATGTGGTGTTAATGATTAGAGGACGAAGAGAAGACAGACACGCGATAGAGGTTGTCCCTGCTGTTTCAGAGAAGAGGATTCTCAGCTTGACTAAATGATATAATGAGCTGTTATGTTCTGGGTGACGAGATGAAAGGAAAGGACAGAATGAAGGAGAGAGGAGGACATGAAAGGAGAGATCAGAAAACAAACACAGACCCACTCCGCATTACACCTTTTTCTGAGCACCCTTCAAACTGTGACAACAGTCTAAGCTGTGAGAAAAGGTTAAGATTTCAATCAGCGGTGGCGACGAATCACAGTCGTGGAGAAGGAGTCAGGAAAGATTAAAGGGTAAGGGCGGCATGTTTTGAAGGCGCAGAGTTAGGGGCCTCGGTTATTACTCATTTGTCATGTATTAGTTTAAAGGACTGTGTGTTTGTGCATCAGGTGAGAAAGGTGGAGGGGGAGGGGGGGGGGGGCATGGAGATGCTAAAGGTCTCTGTTGATGATTTTCACGCTCCATCGAGCTGACTGCTGGGGCGTATAAAGCGACATGGTCAGTTTCCTCAACCTGCCTGACCCCAATCTCCACTCTACACCAGGTCCCAGTGCTGCCTGCCCACCCTGTGGAGCCCCTCCTCTTTGTACACCTCCCCTTCTTACAGCCAAACATACACACACACACCTGGAAAACTAAAAAGATCAAGCAAGTCCTCTCCCAATATGACCTTCAGATGAAAAGTCCCCTCTGCACACGCGTCGAGGTAGACACCTGGCTCCTCATTTCTTATCCTGCTCTGACCCGGGTGCCAGCACCTCATATGAAAACACAGTGGACTCTGTTTATCACAACAGCCAGACACCTGTCTCCTCAACGTCAGGCTATTTGTTTGTGGCCGTGGTGGTACCCTGTGCATGCACGTGCCTGTAAAGCAAGGAGATGCTTCTACTATAAGAAGCATTAAAGTAATGAGAGGGTGTAAGAAATAAATATGCATGAGGGACTCTGTGTCACACATTCCCAATTATAAATACATACAATTGACCTGAATGTTACGATGTTCATGTGGGTGTGGATCAGAAATAGCCACAGCTATGGTGAGTCAGACTGTGCCAGCTCTTAGCACTAGAGGGCACTAGGACTATGTCTATATCCCCCCTCCAATCCACCTGCAGAATATGTGTAGGGGAGTACATACTTCTCACATGTATGGTCCTTATCGCTCTCTAAATCTTCCCCACTCTTCTCACTCACTCGGCCAGCTCTCAGGAGCTCGACAGGCCTGAGAAGGTCAGCCGAAGATGTCCCATCTGGCTCCATTAAGCCACCTGTGACCTTCGGTTCCCGTGACTAATGTATGTATGTGCTATTATGTGAAGGATTGCAGTCGACAGGAATCATGTTTGTTCCATTGTGCCATTGTTTATCGCAATCAAAGCCTCACACACACACACACACACACACACACACACACACACACACACACACACACACACACAGCAATACATATGCCAACACGAGCCTCTTTCTCCCCTCTCCTTTGTAAATGAAATCAATAGACGCAGCTATCACATCCCTATTCTGTCACCGCACATCTGTCGCAACAAGAGGCAACAAAAGAGCAACATGTTTTCTAGTGAGTACACATGACCTGTCTTGTGTGTGTGAGTGTGTGTGAGTGTGTGTGTGTGTGTGTAACAAGGAGATAGGGGACATTAAGAGAGACATGAAGAACGTTACCGCTGCTCTCCGCGCTCTTCTTTTCCTTCATGGACACACACAAAGATCACATATGTTGAAGGATACATGTCTCCTCAGTGTACGGCACGGGAGCGGTGCTGCCAGCCGTCATGTAGCTGTAGAAGGACACTTCTAGAGTGTAGCAGTAGGACCTGTCATCAAGGAGGCCACCGAGGAACCGTCTACCGGTACCGGCCTTCACCACATCCCGGTTAAAGGACGTGTTGGACTAGAGGAACACACAGAGAAACATCTTGAACATCATGTCAGTCAGAGGATTTGGGCTCAAGTCTTTGTGTCAACAAGCATCTTCGCTGTTAAAGCATCTTTGAGCAAGACTCTGGAGAATTCCCTCAACCATGATACATACCTTAAATACCTCTACGGACCTGTATGGAAATTGTTGTGAGCTTCATAAAGGTACTCGTAGCTCGCCAGGGTTTCCCAGGTGAAACTTACCAAAATAAAATGTTTCTAAAGTCCTTGAAAACCTGAATGTCAGATTATTTCTTACAGTAAAAGAGAAGAAAAAAACGCACTCAGTGAAAACTTATTGCTTTTGTGTTTTTGTGTCCCAGTTTACACAACACTGTACTTAAACCAGTCTGCACTGCACACTATGGTGGAAATATACTGCCAACTTCTATAAGTGTGCAAATCTTCTAAGACCTGTGAGCGTAAACAAGCGAGTGTTTGCTAACAAGTTTGTCATATCAACAATTATTTATTGAAGGTTTAAGGATTCTATGTTGGAATATGTCCGTTGGGAGAAGCTACTGAACTTATGAAATCAAGTTATGCACATTTCGATTGACTTCTCTGAGACATGTTTAGGTAAAGACATCACTGAAATATATATATATATATATATGTGTATATATATATATGATATATATATATAGCATATATATATATATATGCTATATATATATGATATATATAGCATATATATATATATAAATATATATACATATATAACATATATATATATATATATATATATATATATATATGTTATATATGTATATATATTTATATATATATATATGCTATATATATCATATATATATGCTATATATATATGATATATAGCATATATATATATATATAAATATATATACATATATAACATATATATATATATATATGCTATATATATATATATGCTATATATATATATATATATATATATAGCATATATATATATATATATATATATATATATATGCTATATATATATGCTATATATATATATATAGCATATATATATATATATATATATATATATATATATATATATATATAAATATAATGCTACACAACCAGCGAAATTAAAACATACCTCTTAATGCATATATAATATTCAATCCATCCATTAATATCTGCACAGAAACCATTTACGTCATATATTTTTGGCTCACAAATATTTATTCACAAATAGTTTTCACTATATTTCCTTGCTGATAAGTAAAAAAAAAAAATGAATGCATTAAATGCACAATATGTAATTTTCTGCTAACAGGGGTCTCTCAATCAAAACAATAACAAAAGACAGAGTTTGGTGGCGTAGTGACGTAGTGTGGGATCATCCTTAAAAACGACCAAGATGTAAAAAGTGTATCATAATAATGTGGCTTAAAACTGGATAAAAAGTCAATTTCTAACAGCTCCTGGCAGACAGTCACAACGCTGACGAGTGTGCAAAGGGGAAACGCAGTCTCAGTAACTCGCAGGGTGAGGCCTCGCGAGGATCCAGGACAAACGATGAAGGCTACAGTCGCTTATTTGAACAGATTGACTTCATACAAAATCATTAAAAAGCTGCAAATAGCTGTAGCAGAAAAAAATAAAAAAATAAAAAAGTTCAGTGTATTTTGGATTTCCTCGTGTCAGCTATACTACATAAATATGATGCTGTCTTGGGAAGAGTGTGGAATAAGTTTCCATTCACTGTCACTCCACGCTGCTGCAGTGAGAGTTGCCTTGCTGAAATGCAGACTTGGCGGCCACCAGTGGGAGTTTGCCATGATTGTGTTGTGCTGCTGCTGCACTGGGCTTTAGGTAGTGCTGAATGGGCAGAGGGACAAAAAGCACAGTGAGGGAGAT